>NW_026899594.1:0-87395 GCF_033153095.1 Gastrolobium bilobum | reverse complement strand
AACTGGTATTATTTCATTTTTAACACATTCAGCTCAATGATTTTTGCTCCACTCAAATTCCCACAGAATTTCGGGAATTAATTCCTATCACCCACTTTTTCTTTACATTCATCCTTTTTCTTTTTCTTGCTTTTTCTTTTCTTTTTTTCTTTTTCTCCCTTTTGTTTTAAGGGCTCAGATGAAATTTTACCTCCCCTAATTACTTGACCTTTGTGGAGCTCACCTTAATTTCTTTGTTTTATTTTCAACATATCAGTAATTCAATCTCAATTAAGGTAAGTCACATTGATATAGGCTAAACCATCAATCAGGAATTATGAACAAAAAGGCTCAGGCTCAAAGGGGTTAGCAATGGAAAAATTCATACAGGTGGGTTATTTTTGGCCAATATCTAACAAGAACAAAATGCCTTTATCATATCAACCAATGCATGCATCTTAGAGAAACAGAGCAAGTTCTAGAATGCTATAACAATAAGGTCTCTCAGAATAAAATAAGTGTTTAAGCAAAAAACCTCACCAGCTATGATGTCAAGCTAGACTTCCAAAAGAAACATCAGACATTATTAATCATTCAAACACAAAATTCAGACAAACGAGCAATCATGAAGTCTACTCATGCCCATACAATATCATACCAGAAGTTCATACAAAACATGTTTCCTAGGATGAATCAGGAAAGTTAACTAGGGAAAGCATATATAAACCTGGGACTTGCTCAAAAAACATGTTCAATTTTTTTTATATATATATCACACAAAATAACTATAAAAATTAACTAAGAAAATTAAAAGAGTTAGAGTATCTCCCCTGATAGAAGAATTGTAGTTCTCAGGTGCAAGCCTGCCTACCATTCCCAGATTTAGAGAATTGCTGTCCTCAGCAATAATTAAACCACGAGAAAGAAGAAAAACCTACACAATAAAACAAACATTGGCATATAGAATAAACTATAATGCACACAGTAAAACATCAGAGAGAAATAAACCAACACGAAATAAAAAAAAATAAAAAAAAATACGAAACTAAAAAAATAAACTAATATACAAAATCTCCGTCAGCAAGGAGATATAATCAACCCTCCATGTCATCCCCCTCAGCAACGTGGGATGATTCAGCAAATGGAGGATCTGGTGGTGCTGGATGCCTTGGTGTATGAGACCACCATTCCCAGATTTGTTCCAAACCATGAATCCATGTGAGGAACTCTTTGAAGCTTTGGTTTTTCCGAGAGATAGAGTCTCGGTGTCTCTTGTCAAATTTCAGCTCCTGATGTCTCTTCCAACTTGTATCAAAGAGTTTCACCACTTCCTTTCTCAGTACCTTATTCAGCATAGGATGACTCCTCCTTTTGGATTTCCTCCCAGGTTTGTCATCATCCTCATTGAGAATTTTGTTGGTATGGGAAAATGGATCTTTATTTTTCAATTCAGTTTCCTCTTCCTTCAGTGCTTCAATCACCGCCTCCTTATTACCCAAGAAAACATTTTTTTGAGGTTGAGGAAGCTTCTTCAAATCCACCCTTATGGAACCACCTTCCTTGGCATCATCCGCTACACTTTATTTTTCCTTTACTTCAAGACTAAAACAATCATCTTTGTGAGAAGAATGTTTTAGAGAATCAAAGACGTTGATGGTAACGGTCTCATCATTCATTCTTAGCTCAAGCTTCCCGTTTTCAACATCAATCAGTGCCCGAGCAGTGGTCAAGAAAGGTCTACCCAGCAAAAGAGGCATCTCAGCTCCCCCTTCCATGTCCAACACTACAAAATCAACAGGAAAGATGAACTTGTCTACCTTTACAAGAACATCTTCAATAATACCACTAGGCTTCCTCAAAGACTTATCAACAAGTTGAAGAGATGCCAAAGTGGGCTTTAACTCGGTGATCCCCAAGGATTTACAAACTGAAAGGGGCATCAAATTAATGTTAGCCCCAAGATCACATAATGCCCTGCCAATTTTTGTATCCCCAATTTCAATAGAAAATTTAAAACTCCCTGGATCACTGAGTTTGGGTGGGAATTTCTTCTGTATAATGGCACTACACTCCTCAGTGAGTGTTACAGTTTGGCATTCCTGCAGCTTGTGTTTTTTTGATAACAAGTCCTTCATGAACTTGGCATAATTAGGCATGCAAGCCAAGGCTTCAGCAAATGGAAGGTTGATATGAAGCTTTTTGAATATATCAAGGAACCTGACATACTGTTGCTTCTGAGCATCCTTCTTGAACCTTTCAGGATAGGGTGCCATGGCTCTCACATATTCAGAACTTAGCTCAAACTTCTTCTTTTCAACTAGCTTCTCCACTTCAACAGGTTTTTCAATTTCTTTTTCTTTTGTGGGCTCACCTGCAGTATCTAGCTTCTTCTCAGCTTCTACATTTATGCTCGGCTTTTCTGGAGCAGCCACCACTTTGCCACTTCTAGTTGAGACAAACATACAATCTTCCTTGGGATTTATAACTGTGTTACTAAGGAAATTACCTGGAGTTCTATCAGCAACTTGCATGGCCAGCTGGCCAATTTGATTCTCCAGATTTCTGATTGAAGCATTCATGTTTCTGGTATCAGCCCTAGTCTCTTCCATGAAAGCATTTGTATTTTTTGTATTGGCTCTAGTCTCCTCCATAAAAGCATTGGAGTGTTGAGCCATTTGTCCAACTAATCTCTCCAAATCAGAAAGTTCCTTCTGTGGAATAGGAGGAGGTTGCAGAAAGTTGTTTGAGCTATAATCAAGACCACCTCCTTGACCTCTCCTCTGAAAATTACTTTTGCCAGGAGAACTCTGATTTCTTTGAAAATTTTGTTGGGGCTTCTGCTCATACCAAACCCCATTCACTTGCAACTGCTGTGGATTATCACCCATTAGAATGGGACACTCATTAGACTCATGAGCTTCCTTGCAGTATTCACACATCACAGAAGATGATTGAACCTTGGACACTTGTATTTTCTCAAACTTCTCATTCAAGCTGTCAAACTTTTTGGACAACAGCTTTTGTTCAGCAAGCATAGCATCATTACTTTCCAACTTCATTACTCCTTTCCTTGCCTGAACTGGGAAGCTCTCATTCTCATTTCTTGCAAGTTTCTTGATCAAGTCAATGACTTGCTCAGATGTACTCTGCCGAATAGAACCCCCAGCTGCACTATTTATCACCAATCTTGTTTCAGGAGAGATGCCATTAAAGAAGATTGCTACCTTTCTGTCATCATCTCCCTCATAGTGCGGACACTTCCGGATAAGTTCCTAGAATCTCTTCCAGGTTGCACACAGTGATTCTCCTTCAAACTGGCGGAAGTTTGTGATCTCATTTACCAGCTGGTTGTACTTCTCCATAGAAAAGAATTCGGCAAAGAACTTTGTGGACAAGTCTTCCCATGTCATGATACTATTAGTTGGCTGCCTCTCTATCCATCTGAGAGCTTTTCCCTTAACAGCAAAAAGGAATAATCGCAGCCTGATAGCATCGGCAGACACTCCATTATGCTTGGTAGTGTCACAGATCATCAGAAATCGATCTATGAACTCATGAGGATCTTCCTCCTCTGCACCCGAAAACTGAACCCTTTCCACCAAAGTAATCAGAGATGGCTTCAGCTCAAAATTGTTTGCCTCCACCGTCGGCTTGATTATACTTGAATTTGGCCTATTGAACACCGGAGTCAGAATGGTGTCCAACAATCTTGGAGGTGGGTTGTTTGCATTGTTGTTACTGCCATTTCTTGTATTGGTTGTACAGGTATGTTCTTGAATTCTTCCCAGATTATCTGCTTGGCAACTTTCCTCAGTCTCCTCTCAGTTCTTGCAATTTCAGAATCAATCACAAAATCTGTAGGAGCAAGTCTACCTCGCATAAACTCTGAAAACACAATAATTAGTAGCACCTGCAAACACAAAACAAGATAGAATAAAATAAAATAAAAAGTAAGAATCCAATCTCAAAGATCAACGGTTATTTGTAATATTGGAATTAGCAATCCCCGGCAACGGCGCCAAAAACTTGATGCTCTCCGGCAAGTATACCGATCGCACAAGTAATATAATGAGTAAGTAGAGTATCGTCTTCACAGGGATTGTAAACCAAGTACTACAATAACCAGTCCCCTTAAGTTGGAAAATTCGGTTTGTTGTTTGGAAAATTGTGCATTGAATTTGAGTAACAATATAAAATAAAGACTTGTTTTTGAATTTTTATTTAATAGAAATAAAATAATAACAATGAGAATTGATTTTAGAAATATGAGAAAAACATTGTAGCTAGAGCGCACTCACCCTATGATCCCCACTTCTTACTTTGGATTGATTTACAATATTCATTTATAAAACTACTCAGATAAATTATTATCTAAAATAATTAGTTAAATCCCAATCCCTTTGCAATTTAACCCTTTAATCTCCAATTGGAATCCTAATCCCTTAGCAACCCCTCATGAAAATTAAGCGATGAACTCTATAATTTAGGCATATGCAATTCAATATACATCTATTCCTAGCATGCATACGAACCGTTAACCTACCCTCTTTCAGGATAAAAACCCCAATATCCCTATCTAGGGTTCTAACCCTCAGACTATTATCAACTATTAGAGTGATCAATTCTAATAAAGAAAATATCAAATACGAACAAGGTAGAGATAAAGATAATTATATAAACAAGCAATTATAAATCAATCCGCGTAATAAGGGTTCACATAGGGTTTGTGACCCTAACTACAATAAAAGAAAACTAGCCAAGCATAATCATGGCTAAAAATAATCCAATATTCAAAAGCATAAAATTAAGAAGAAAAGAGAAGAAGAAGAAGTGTAGAAGAATCCTCCTGAGCTCTGCCGTCGGTCTCCTTATGAAGAAATAGGTCTGAATCCCTAATTTTGTCAAAAGGATCATATTTATATGAATCTTTTCCTTCTTCCAAAAATACCCCTGAGATAACACGGTACTTCTATCCCGCAACCCGGCGCCAGTTGGCGCCGGTTTGGCGCACGTTTGCGCCAACTTCCTGCCCAATGTATGCTGCAATTCAGAACCAATTCCCGTGACTCGGCGCCAGTTCGCGCCATCCTTCTCATTTTGGGCGCCAACTAGCGCCACTTCTCCTTGACTTGGGCGCCTAGTGGCGCCATCCTTCTCCTTGTTGGGCGCCTAGTGGCGCCATGATGCTGGGAGGCGCCATTCTGCTTCACTTTGGCGCCACTTAGCATGAGTTTGGCGCTAAGTGGCGCCATTTCTCTGGACCTTCGCCTATGCTGCACCCGGATGGAATTTTCCTCTGTGTGGAGTCGCGTCAACAGGCTTTTTATAATTTGTAATTTTCACTCCTCTTTTTCCTGTAAAAACACAACCAAAAGGTGAATATTATTGACATAGAAAGAATCAATATAAATAGCAAATATGTATTTAAATTGCTCTTTTATGACCCAATTCTTATCAATTTTAACATGGAAAAACCACACTTGTCAGAGGCACATCATAGTAGCAACTCGATCATCTTTACCACCTTCATCATTCTTGTTATCTTTCATTTTCCCTTGTTTATTATCTTTCTTCATTTTCCAGCAATACTTCTTTATATGTCCTTTCAAACCACAATAGTGACACTCAACATTGGCAAATTTGTTAGACTTGCTTCTTCCTCATACTTTATTCTTCGGACCTCGGCTTTTACTTCACCCCCTTCTTTCTGTAACTAAGACTTCTGACTTAGAAGATGAAGCTTGAATCTTTCTCCTTATTTCTTCATTCAAGATACTACCTTTTGCCAAATCCATGCTGATTATACCATCAGGGGCTGAATTAGATAAAGACATTCTAAACGTCTCCTACGAGTCCGGCAAAGTACCAAGCAACCATAACTCTTGTACTTCATCTTCAAACTTGATTCCCATTCCCGCTAACTGGAGAATAATTCCTTGAAATTTATTCAAGTGATCAGTCATAGAAGTACCTTCTTGTTACCTCAACATCATCATCTTCTTAATCAAGAAGAGTTTGTTATTACTGGTCTTTCTTGCAAACAGTTGTTCAAGCTTGTTCCACAGCGTCCGTGCATGAGTCTCATCACTAATATGATTCAAAACATTATCATCTACCCACTGCTTGATGTAACCACAAACTTGTCTGTGAATCAACTTCCATTCTTCTTCGGTTTTTATTTTGTGATTTCTCAGTACCAAAGACAGCCAAGTGATACTCCTTCACATAAAGAAGATCTTCCATCTTTCCTTTCCATACATGATAATTTGAACCATTCAGTGTAACCATTCTACTTGTATTAACTTCCATATTTAATCACAAGTCAACAGGCAAAATAACATAAGCTCTTGATACCAGTTGTTGGGAAATAAACACCAATTTCTCCTTCCAGGACCTGTTTAGAATGGTTTCCAACAAGCAAAATATATGTTCTAATGACAACAACTATGCATGAACCAAAAACACAACGTAACACAAGTCAATTTTCACGTGGAAAACCTCCTCAATGTGAGGAGTAAAAACCATGGGATCGATTTCGGAGTCCACCCAAATTCTCCACTATCAACAAAGTGAGATTACAAAAGTTTCCAAAGCAATTACAATCAGCTATAGCACCATCAAAACAACTTCACAACTAGTTGTACCAAAAATGCAAGAGACACACATATATGACCAAGCTTCTATCCGAAATTAATCTAAAATAACAGAAGCGTCTACTCCCAAATCGCAACGGTCAGATTAAAGAACAACAAGAGAGGAACACACTGACCAATTTTGAGGACAATCACACGGTTGACCAAAGAGAAACCTCTCTTTGAACTTCACTATTTGGAGCTGAATAATTCCCTCTTGACAACTCCAATCGCAAAACTGAACGGTCAAACTCTAGTACAGTATGTTATAAACCTTGTACCAAAATTTCAGCTTAGATCAACGGTTCATTTTAGAGATGAATCTCGTAACCTTGCTGCCTTCTGCAAAACTCTACACACAGACCACTTCGGTTTGCAATTTTCTGCTGCTGATGCAGACCTCCGATCAAGATTCTGACAGGTAGAAATGAAGAGGCATGAGTTGGGAAGGTGCTGAAAAAATTTCAGCTCAATCGGACCACAAACGAATGAGATATAACAGAATCTTCAGACCCTGCTCCTCCCACTCTTCACCTGCGAATTTTTTGGTTTTGGTGGCTGGTCTCTCCCTTCTTTCTTCTCTTCAGAAATGCTCTCCTCACATACTCAAATGGCAGCTGAGCATACTACACAAAGGAACCTAGGTGTGCATTCCTTATTGGGTTGGACATTTGGCCTTTTAATTGGTAAGGACCCAACAAGACCCTATGTTCGAATTCTCGGTGTATATGTATGCCATTATATTTATGTTGTCTATTACACATTCACTAAATTTTTTGTCAATTGTCAAATCACATCACGTAAAAAAAAAAAGAAAACAATATGAGGTTATGTATAATAGACTGTCTTTAAATGAAAATTAATAGAAATTTTTCGTGTATATGTTTGTTAAGTAATGGTGGATCCTGATGCTCCAAGTCCTAGTGAACCAACATACAGAGAGTGGCTCCATTGGTATTTATACTTTGTTCCAACTTTAATTATTGATAATGCCTGCAGTGGCGTAGCCACATCCAAGCCAGCAGATGCCTTGGCACCTGCTTATTTTTTTTACTTATTATATAATTAATTATAATTAACTAAGGTAAAATTTATAATTTGGCACCACCTAAATAGAAAATCAAATACTCAATACAAAGTAACAACAAATCATCTAAATGCAAACAAATAATAAGGAACATGTATAGTATGGTTATTTTTGTGTTTTACCTTTTTTTTATTTTTTATCCTGTATATTTTTTTTTTTCTGCTTTATTCTAATCAGTTATGTTATTTATTCTTACTCCTATTATTTTAAAAAAGAAAGACTTCTAAACTTAATTACAAAAATGATTAGTTGACCTATTTCAAAATATGGGCCCAATTAAACCAAATAAACACATTTAAAAGTAGAAAAAAAGGTTTTGTCCTTTTAAAAGACACAAGGCTGTATCCTTTTAGTTTTTGACACTATATCTTATCTGTAAAACATAGTTATAATATGAAAAATTAATTTTTTTTTTCTATTTTCTCAGTCACATCAGCTAACGTGGAGAGAGAAAAAAAACTATTTTTCATGTTATAACTATGTCTTACCGGTAAGACATAGGGTTAAAAACTAAAAGGACACAATTTATGTCCTTTAAAAGAACAAACACTTAACCCTTGAAAGTAACAATCATAAAACCAAATGAATGACAGGACTATAATTATAGAATATGAAGGCCCATTGAACTATTGTGTTTTGGGTTATTGCACACAAAGAATAGTCAAAAACCTAATTCCCAAATGTGAGAACTTCCTTCGTGTATATAATTATATAAGTAATTATAATTAGGCCTTAGCTAAAATTGTAAGTTGACCCTAGCTAAAATTGTAACAATTGTAACAGTGGTAACATATGAAGATATAGAGCTGCTTTTCGTGTATGACTAGATAACATATTTCTTTCTTCTTAATTTCTTCTTCTTCTTTCATCTTTTTCCAATTGAGGTTTTTCTTCTAACCTTTTTTTTCTTATTCGCACTCACCACTCGGAACCCAGCCATTATGCGACAAGACACGATGTTTCGTTCCTTTCTTCAAGATTTTACGGATACATGTTCTTGGAATATGTATTGATAATTATATTGTCCGTTGGCGAAAAAAATTGATTTATATTTTTGAACCTTATAAAAGTGAAATTCTTTGTCTTTGCTGACCATAATTGTTTATTGGGTGTTTCTAACATGAGTGAAATTCACGCCCCTTTATTTTATTAACAACTTTTTTTTTGTGGTTGTAGTTATTGATTTTATTTCTTTTGAAAAAATGGAGTGTTGTTTTACATTTACCTTTTTTTAAAAAAATTATTTTAATGTAGAGCTACAGTTGCTATTGGTAATGGAATTGAATTGTTTATTGGTGTTATTTGTATTTTATTTCACAAAAAGAATGTGAATTTTGGTCATTAATTAGTGGAAGCCGTTAAAGAGAAAAATCAATGAAGATATATGGATATATATGGAGTATGAAAATTTCTTATAAATATCCATTAACAATTTTTTTTTGTATTTTTAAAATTTTTAAAATATCTAAACACTAATTAAATGATTTATGTGGATCCAATGTCATTTAAATGGTTTTAGACATTTGTTGCTAATTATTCCATGTTTCTTTTTAATTATGAAGTTTGTTGTCCCTCTATGTTAATGTTCTTTACTGGTCACGACTAGGGGTATAAATGAGCCAAGTTAAGCCAAACTTTGGCTTTGATAGCCTAAGCCTGTGTAAAATATTTGGAACTTATACTGATCTATTAGGCTATTAAATACTTGATTTATGGTCTGCCATATTATAAAAAGCTAAAAAAATCGAATACGACTTGTAAGGCCTACCAAGTTGCAAACTAAAGTTTGTAGGCTCAGATCAAATTAAAATATAAAAAATAAAAAAATTTATTCACAAAGACCACATTGAATCAATTTTCATTAACATCACATGAAATAAGCTTTCATTAACATCACATGGAATAATGTTACCAAAGATCACATGAAAATGTGCATAAAAATCACATTAAAATTCATATATGTTTATATATTTTGCACTTTCTTTACTATTTTTTTATATTATATTCTAAATTTTAAATAAATAACTATTATTTGTTAAAATAACATCGATCCTATTACTTTGAAAATTTTAAGTAAATTTTTTTCCTAATAGATTTGTGTAGTTATGAAATTTTTTGATAATTTGATATACCAATTTTTTTGGCTCCGGCTAAAATTAAATCCTGACTCCGTTAGTGAATGCCTGCATAGTCTTTTCTTGTAGTTTGTCTTGCTAATGGCAAGGAAATCACTCATTCACTATATATTTACGAACACTGTACCTTTTTTTATTTAATTTTCTCCTATTATTTTAAACTACAGGATAAAGACATATAATAAACATAAATAAAATTTATTATCATTATGTTAAGAGTAATTTGAGTAACATAACGGATGAAAAGTTTATACAATAAAGATTCAAAATGCAAGCTTAAGGATGGAAGCAGATTCTGGTTTGGAGGTGGCTGCTTCTTTTTCTGGGGCAGATTTTGGTTTGGAGGTGTTTGTTTTTTATTTTCTGCTTCTTGTGCACTTCTGCAAGGATAAGGTCTCTTTAATTTCGGACGGGACGTTGGAGCTGGTGGCTCATTTTTGGGCGCCACCGGCTCGTCTTTGGGAGCTCCTCGGCGTCGCTTGGGATTGTTTTCCATTGGACTCTGACTTAGCATAAAGAACAAGAAATGAATTTTTTTTTATCAATATATACTATTTTTTGTTATTCTTATAGGAAGAGATTAAGAGAATAAATGTGAAATCAAGAGAAAGAAAAGAAGACTGCAAGAAAAGGAGGACCTAATCGAAGTAAAGATCTCTACCAATATCTTCTTGCATGTATTGTGTATTTTTACTCTCTCTTTAAAAAAAATATAACAACAAAAAATAAAAATTATAGTGTGCAACATTGAGTTCTGACTTAATAATTAATTAATAATCACTATATATTAAATTTAATTATTACTAATTAAATTACAACTCATTAATAATTATATTAATTACTAATTATAAAGGAATTATTAATTGAATTAGTATTCATAAATTACTATTCACTGATTACTCAGAAGGATAATGGACTCTTTATGCATTAGGAGATAATAATCTCCTATTTAGACACAATCTGAACGTGTTCCACACTTAAAAAAGAAAAAAAAAGAAAATAAAGGCTCAAATTCTTATGAATGTGTGATGTAAAAAATACGAATTTGGATCCTCTCGTATTAAGAAATTGTTATGTTATTTTTAAAATTATATATTTTTTCTGTGCAATTTTATCATCAATGAATAACTATGATTAAATAACACATCAGCTATAGTCTATAGAGACGAGAACGAGACTATCCGCATCCGGGGATGCTTTCTTAAAATCAATAATTAATAATTAAGTTATTAATCACTAATCGTTTAATAAAATAGAGGCGCACCTTTCATTGGGTTGCTGATTGTGTTGGATAGGGACTTAAAAAGGAGGATATGCTTCTTCATCAGTGGAGTATTAGGGTTTTCAGAGTTGCAGTTTAGCTTCATTTTTTCAACCTATTATTCAGTGTATATTCCACGACACGTTAAAACGGTGCGGTTCCTCCATTGATTCCTTTTGTCATAGAGCAAAATAGAAAGCTATTGATCGTGTCCTTGCAATACGGCACTACATTCTGTTCCTTCGTTCGCATGTTATTGCTTCACTGTTTGTTCTAAATGGATGCTAAAGCTGACACTCCTCAAAACCCATCTAAAAGGTCAAATTTCTACTCCTTAATTGCGTGTTTGTTTTTACTTTTTTTATTGTTTTTTTTCTTTTTCCATGATGAACCCCGTGTCTGCTTTGTGAGTGTTCAATTGAAAGCCTGCCTAACCATATAATTGGGACTGTACAGTATTGCTTCTTGTAAGAATATTCGTTATTTTTCAATCAGTTTGTGTGGGCTAATGAGTATCTTTTCTATATTATAACTGCCAAAATTTGCTTTTGTGTTTGTTCTTTCCCAGCATGTTGTAAATTTCATTAAAAAAAAAGAATAAGAAGAATAAATGATGGAATCTTCCATGCTTCCGAGTAGAATTAAATATATATTGAAATGGATTCTCTTATCTTAGTCTTTGTTTTTTTTTTTTTTTACCCCTTGTTTATAATTGTTTCTTTGCATGGCTTGTTTAAAGAGTAGTTGATTCCTTCATGCAGACACAAATGCTCGGCATGCTATAGGCAATATAAGAAGAGAGAGCATCTCATCGAGCATATGAAAATTTCATACCACTCTGTCCATCAGCCAAGATGTGGGGTCTGTCAAAAGCACTGCAAATCTTTTGAGTCTTTAAGGGAACATCTTATCGGTTAGTTATAATTGCACATTGAATCTGATGTCAGCACTCAGCATTTTTTAACTCATTATTTGTCTTTTTATGTGCTCCTTGCTTTCCTCTATGTTTTAGGTCCTTTGCCAAAGGGAATTTGTTCAAAGATTTTCTCTCAACAGGGTTGTCAACTTTGCTTGACACTATTTGATAGCCCCAGCTCTCTCATTGAGCATAGAGAAACATGTCGCCTATCTGCCCCTGCTCCTCTAGTAAGTAGTTGATTATTGACAACCTAAAGTGTTTATAAATGTCTTATGTTTACTATTCACCTTGACCAACACGATCAGTTTTTATTGTCTTCTGTTCTATGTTCTTGAGGAGGTTTATGTTGTGAATGGAACTGTTGCAGGGAACAATCGCATTGCCCTATATAGGCTCCCAAATTGATTGTCGAGGTCCTTCTGATGAAAACCATGCTGGCAGGCGCCCTTTAGCAATTGCATTGGACTGTGAAATGGTTGGTGGGGGAAGTGATGGATCTCTGGAACTCTGTGCTCGAGTATGCTTGGTTGATGAAGATGAGAACTTAATATTTCATGCCTATGTACAGCCTCAAATCCCTGTCACTAATTATAGGTATTTCAGACTTGTATAATTGTTTTCCTTTACTGTTAAAGAGAAAGGTGGATAAGGAAAAAAGAGTGTTGGGGTTGACTTTGCTTGACATATTCAGATATGATATAACTGGGTTGACAGAAGAGTATCTTAGAGATGCCATTCCGCTTAAGGAAGTTCAAGAAAAGGTATTGCAAATTCTATACAATGGAGAATCCATTGGCAAAGTTAGATTGGATGGTGGAAAGGCCAGGCTTCTTGTGGGGCATGACTTGGCACATGATTTAGATTGCTTGAAATTGAATTATCCCGATCACATGCTCAGGTAGATGTTTCTTGAGAAACTTAGTTATACTAAATCATTCTTAACAACCACGTCTTTCACTCATTTTCTTTTTCAGCCTTATAAGGAGTTGTCCTCTAATGAATAAAAAAACAATTGTTGGAAATCCATGAATTCCTTCTGTCGCCCCCTGCCCCTTGTTTTTGTTACTTCCAAGTTCCAAGGTTATGAGGTGTATGGTAGAATTCACTTTTTGAACTATATAGTTGCTATAGTGATCAGTTTTTTGTTAACATAAATAAGTTTCCAGATATGGTGATCCATCCTATTCCGTTGCTTGGATTTTTCTTATATTTAATATTTTAATTATGCTAGGTTGATTAGATTTTCAGTTGGAATGAACAGTTTCTAATTTGAGAGCAGACTTTTGTATTTATTAGAACTCACTTATTGCCTATGCTTATATTTTGTGCTGCAGGGACACTGCAAAGTACCGTCCATTGATGAAAACAAACTTGGTCAGCCATTCGCTCAAGTATCTTACCCAAACATATCTAGGGTAAGTTAATTTTTTCCTCAAGCTTCTTTCATTCTTAAATTGCTTCTTCTAATTTGAGTTTTACTTTTTGTTTATAAAATCAAATTGACACGATCTATCTTTTCCACTAGTGTGTACATTGACCTTCAATTCAATTGGCCCAAGTTCATGATAGATTCTTTGAAATTTCTTTTCTTTTCTTTTTCTTTCTTTCTTTTTTATTGTTTGGGTAAACAACACTTTCTAATTTTGGATATGAATAAACTAATTTTGAAGTTATTGCATATGTGGATGTGTTTTATAAATTGGGACGGTTCTCTGGATGCTTAGGAGTGTTAGTGCAGTACAAAGAACTTTGCTTTATTTTTTTTAAACTCTTGCAGTTTTCCACATCTATTGAAAAACATCAATTTGTTGGCGAAAGCAGCAAAAGGTTTATACACAGAGGCTGCTTTAATCATTTTCTGTTGGCAATGTTACAGTTCACATAGTATAACCATTAGCGACTGTAGTAATTGAAGATCCTATAATGTTTTTACCTGTCTCCAATATATTTATGCTTTGGCTTTACAGTTATGATATCCAATCCGGCACTCACGACCCATATGAAGATTGTATTTCTGTCATGAGACTGTATAAGAGAATACAAGGTCAAAATCATAAGGAGGAAGGCTATGGAACGTTGAGTCCACGTAACAAAATCGTTGGCATTTCTGATTGTTGGAGATCCAAGCAAGTTGACAACCTCACACCAGATGAACTCTATGCCATGTCAAGATCAGACTATAAGTGTTGGTGTTTGGATTTGAGGCCAAGATCGGCAGCCTGAATTATTTGATCACCGCATTTGTCCATAACATCATGTCATAGTGTATATTGTTAGAATTTAATTCTGGATGGACTAACTTATATAATCTATAATATAATTTTAATAAAACTTATGAATAATAGAACATATATTAAAATTAGACTTGTTTGACTTAGATTTTTTTGTTGACTATTCCCATCATCAAAATTTTGTTTTATGGTTATTACTTATTAGCTATGTTCATGAATTTCTTTGATTGAGCCTTTTCTGTGTTGTTTATGATGGGTCATATAACAAATTGGGCTGATAAGAAAGGAGTCTTTGTTCTCTATCTCGCTAAGTATTATAAGAATATAAGTGCCAGTTTTTTCAATACTTCCTAGAGAGGGTTTTCTCCATTCACCTTTCCATTGACACGCAGTTATTTCTTTTATTATGGAACGCTCTAGTGTTTTTCAAGTAATATTTTAAGTTAAATCAGATAATATTATAGAAAGGATTTGTGTCTTTGATTTTAAACGAGTTCTTCTGTTTCTTCAGAAGCTAGATGTGTATGGGAAATTGTTTTCCAATGTTTCTTTCTGTATATATCTTTCCATGGGGGAAATTGTTTTGTAATTGTAATGATCCTTTTTGAGCATATAAATAATGTGACATGTGAATATTGTATTGATGAGACTGAATAAAGACAGGTGCTTAATGATGGAGCTTTTGTGGATATCTACAGAGCTTTGTTCAAACCAGCTGTCCTTATTTAGAGACTCATCTGCATCATTGATAAATCCTTAAAAACGCATAAATGGAGATACACGGCTTGTTCTTGATCGAGTTTCAACGAAGCAACTCGTAGATCTAATGGCTGTTTAAAGTGTCACTAGTGATGAGAGGTTATATAAAAGAATAATGTTATTCTAACAATAGTTGTATGTTTGACCAAAGATTAGTTATATTTAAATTTTGATTAGAAATAAAATAAGAGAGGTTGTCTAATAGTAACTATAACTATTTTTTTTTTAGTACAATAACTATAACTATTTAGTATAGGTGTTTTTGCATAATTTCTGTTAAAATTATGACGGGAGTAAGTCGAAATAGTATTGGTTCAATATTTTACGCGTTCATTATACCAAAAAATTAAAGATATTTTACGCGTTCATCACATGGAACACATACGCTAACTTGTAAAATATAATATATTTTATGAGATAAGTTATTTTGCCTACTTCTATTTTGCCTACCTCTTTCGTTATCGTTAGATTACAATCTCATCCAATGATAGAGACTTACGGTATAAAATCAACCTTTTTATCCCTTCCTCTCTCCCACTAATCCTCATCCTTTCTCTCTCCTCCCATTTCTTTATAAAATCTAAAATCAACTCTGGTATGGTGGAGAGGAAGAGAGAAATGGGAGGAGAGAGAAATGATGAGGATTAGTGGGAGAGAGGAAGGGATAAAAGGGTTAATTTTATACCGTAAATCTCTATCATTGGATGAGATTGTAATCTAACGGTAATGAAAAGGATAGCCAAAGGTAGGCAAAATAGGAGTATACAGAATAACCTATCTCATATTTCATTGTACTTAGTGCGTTTTGTTGTTTTGTATAATTAAATGTTGAGAAAACATTTGAATTCTCATGTTGTGACCCTTCGATTTGCTTGCAAAGCTTTTTTTTTCATTTTCTCTTTTTAATAAATGTGAGACGCATCACTAATTGAGTCACAATATGAGAATTCAATTCCTATGCAATATTAAAAAATCAAACCCCTTAAATGTTATATTTACTATATTTTTTTATCACTTTTTATTATCAATTTGTTATTATTAGATCAAAATTAAATTAATAACTCTTACTTAATGTTATTTTGTAACCGTTGATTTAATTTTTATACAACAATAACAGAGTTGGAGATAAGAATTAATAAGAAAAAATGACATTAAATATCCTATCCTTAATAGATTAATATTTACGAAAACATTGAAATTACACTAGATCTTATTTAATGGAAAAAAATTCATGCAGGGATATGATTTTGTGTTCCTTTTAAATAAAGTATTTTACAATAATATTTAATTAATTATTATTTTTTTTTATTTTTTTTCTAATTTACTAAACATTATAATAAAATACTATATTCCATTTAAAAAGACAGAAAGTTATAAAGGACAAAAACTTTTTTCCTTATTTAATTTACCATTATGTATAATTCAGCTCATCGTGCATCCAATCAAACGATCAGTTTTATAACATAATAAATCATGTTATCCGTCATTATTTCATCTAAATAATTAATAAAATTGTGCATTAAAATAAGAGAAAAACATCTATCCTTTTAAAGGATATAAATTTATATTTTTTTAGATACTAACCGTTGATTTTCGTCTATGAACGGTTATAATTTATTGGGCAAAACTTAATAGGCCAAATTTATTATTAATTAATTAATAATTTTAACTCAATAAATTATAACCGTTGATGGACGGAGATCAACGGTTAAGATCTAAAAGTTATAAATTTATATCCTTTAAAAGGATAGATGTTATTCCCTTAAAATAAATTTAAAATTGAAAAAACAAAAAATACCTATTATCTTTTACCATTCTAAACACTCTATTAGGTAGCAGGTTATTAAACCATGCTGTAATTTGTATTGCTACCCCTTTGTCAATTTGTTATTTTTCAAACTTTCCTTTCCAAACCAAAACCACAGAAAAATTGGTTCAAAGTGGGAATCAAAGTGTTATATAAAAGAAAAAAAAAATGATGTAACCAACAACACCAAAAAAAATCACCGACACCCAATACGAAGAATCGTAACAACTTCCTTCACAAAAAGGCAAAATCATAAACTAAAAGAAAACCAACCAAACCTAAAATTATTTACTAAAAACACAGTAAAATAAAAGAACATCAACAAGATAATCAAGAAGAGGAAGAGGAAGAAGATTAGAATCAAGATGCAGCAACACCTGCAGGAGTCAACCCAGCAGCTTCTTCTTCGTCCAAGAACAAATCATCCGTCTTCCTCACGGCGGCGTGCGCCACCACCAACACCGCTCCGATGAGGATCGCCACCAGGATGTTGAGCGTGGCGCCGGTTAACAGCAGCAGCACGACGGTGAGCAACGCCATCACGATCAGCACGACGCGATCGCTGATGAGGCGGCCGGCGACGACGAGCGGCTCGTCGCGGAGGAAATAGAGGAAGAGCCACGCGCCCATGAGGACAATGAACACGATGAGCGATATTGGGTGCCATAGGAGGCTCAGGAACAGCACCAGAAGCATGATTATAGCGTAGTTCATCTGGAAGTACCCGATGTTCACCCGAATTCGCGAGATTGCGTCGGAGACGCCGCCGGGAAGACCGAACGATCGGAGATTGAACATGATCTTCCATGGCCGGCGAGTGCCCAACCCGGTTTTGATCCTTTGTTTGGCGCGTGAGATGAACTCGAGGTTCGTGGACGGTGAAGACGAGGTTGGGATTGTTCCGTAGGTGGTCATGGTTGCGAACTGCGAAGACGAGGAAGAGAACCAAACAAGTTGTGTTTGTGCTGATGTTAATGTTGACGACGATTTTCACAGTGGGGAATGAGATTAATAGAAGGGGAATTTTATTAATTAATTAATTAATTATAAGGTGCTTGTGGGGTTCGTCATGCAAATTGGAAATTAACAATATTTGAGTCTCACTTTTTGAATTTACATCTCGTGGTTTCGTGGTGGTGTTGTTGATGATTGATATGTAGTTTCCAAACGAGTGACGACATTTAATTAGTGTTTCTTTCATTTGGTTGTAATGCTAACTAAAGCAATTTCACGCTTCAAGAGGTGAAAAACCGTAGATCTCTCCATAGAGGTATTGAGTAGTTTAGTGAGGAAACAAATTTAACTTGATGGCCAAAGTTTTTTATTTTTGTTTTTTCATTATGGTTTGGTTTCAAAAGAAATTGTATGGTTTAGTAGTAACAAGTAGTAAGAAAAAAATATAGTAATTATAACTTGTCCTTAAATTGAATGTTATAATGTTTAATACTGTTTATATGCAAACGAGACTAATTTCTGATTGAGCCAACTAGATAACTTAATACTTTTAATGGTAATCTCATCTAACAGCTTAAGTTTTTAGATAAATTGATTCTATATATGATATTAGAGTTCCATGTGATTCTCATCGTTCCCCACTTTCTTTTAAGTGACTCTGTGTAAATTTGAATTTTGGAATTTCAATAACTGATTGTCCTTAAATTAAATCTGCAGCAACTATCGTTCATTGCAAACCTTCACTTTTAAGTCTATTAGCATATAGAATTAATATTTTTACTTTTGCTGAGCTGTACAGTTTGTTATGTGGTCACATGGTATTTTCTGTTGATGCTTTCTGTTAGCAGTAGTGAGGTTAGTGTGTGTGCATGTGCACTCTTTTCTTACTCCTTTTCTGTTACGATTGTAAGGGGCTACATATACTGCCTTTTGTACTCTTTCTCAGCAAGCAATGCAATGAGGTATATTCAGAATTTGTTTTTGGTACTCTGAATCTAATATGGTATCAGAGCGTCCCTGTTGTTGTAGCCCTTGCCACTTCCATGGCTCGTGGCAACAACAATCGCCCACCGGATTCTTCTTCCTCTAATCTTACTGCTACTGGGACCTCATCTTTAATGGAGGATTCCAGCAGCCCCTATTTTCTTCATAACAGCGACCATCCTGGTATGATTTTGAACCCTCACCTTCTTTCGGGTTCCAATTTCAACTCTTGGCATCGTGGCATGCTGCTTGCTTTGACTGCCAAGAACAAATTGGCCTTCGTTGATGGCTCTGTTCCTCGCCCTTCATCCACTGATTTGCTGTTCCCTTCTTGGAATCGATGTAATTCCATGGTTATATCATGGATTATCAACTCAGTCTCAAAGGAAATTGCTGATAGTCTCCTGTATTTCACTAATGCCTTTGATGTGTGGTCTGACTTGAAGACTCGATTCTCCCAAGCTAATGGTCCTCGTATATTTCAGCTCAAGCAGATGATTTCCTCTCTTTGCCAAGGATCTCTTGATGTGAACAGCTACTATACCAAGCTGAAATCTCTCTGGGATGAGTTGCACGACTACGCTCCGCTTCCTCACTGCACCTGTGGTGCTCTTCGACAGATCACAGCACATAAGGACCAGGATCATGTCCTCCAATTTCTTATTGGATTGAATGATTCCTTTTCATCTTCGCGAGCTCAGATCTTGCTGCTTGATCCATTGCCACCTCTTGCTAAGGTGTTTTCATTGATCCTTCAGGAGGAGCAACAACGACAGATATCAGTTTCCTCACCTGCCCCTGCCATCCCTGATTCTCCCCTGTTAAACTCAGTCACCGCCACCCCTTCCTCTTCACCGACTATTGCTGCCACAGCCCTACGTCGTTCGAAGCCCCTTTGCACCTATTGTAACCTTTCTGGGCATACCTGTGACAAATGTTTTAAACTTCACGGGTACCCACCTGGCTATAAGCCCAAAATGCCACGGTCCAATTATTCTAACCCTCAGTTTTCCCAGGCCCATCCCCAAGCCCACTCCATCCTTGGGGTTCCACCTACTTCCCCTCATTACCGTCCCCACCACTATCTCCCTAATCCCCATCCCTTTGTTCCTGATGCCCCACTTGCCTTTACACCGACACAGTACAACCAGCTGCTTACCCTCATTCAACAGAGTTCTGCTTACCCTCATTCAACAGAGTTCTGCCACGTCTCCTTCCTCCACCGCTTCATCAATCGTCGAGTCTTCTCCTTCCGTAGCTAGCCTTCGCGGTACGTCCTCTAATTCCTTCCCTTCCACCTGTTGGATATTAGATACGGGTGCGACGCACCACGTCTGTATTTCTCTTCCTTTTTTTCAGTGTTCTTCTCCTTCTGTGTCTCGTATTTCCTTCCCTAATGGTTTTTCTGAGGCTGTGTCCTCTGTTGGTTCCGTTTCTATTTCTCCTTCCCTTTCTCTCCTTAATGTTCTTTACGTTCCCTCTTTCTTGTTCAATCTCCTCTCTATCAGTGCTTTTTTTTTGTTCAATCTCCTTAACGATCTAGAAATACCATTGAACAAGGTTCTAGATCTAGTATTGAAGTAGTGTATCGCTAAGTCAAAATAAATAAATACATATCTATACATATCAAAAGTTTTTTTTTGGGTGAATACATATCGAAACTTTTATGGGGCGTTTGGTATGCGGGATTTTGAGAGATTCCCGGGAAACTGAATTTTTCTAAATTTTAAATTTTCAGATATTATCGTAAACTGAATGCAAAAATCATATTTTTGAAAATCGAGATTCCCGGACAAATAAAAATTTCTCCTGTACCAAACGTCAAACCGTGCCAAAGCGTCTTTCACCGTCAAAGTTGCAATTCGTGGAATAAACGTTGTAAATCAATTCTCCAAAAAGAAAAAAAACGTTACAAATCAAGTTAAATGACTAGCAAATATTTGAAAAAGTCATGAAAGCAACTCCGCTAAGAACATGGAATGTATAAGGATTATAACAAGCTTAAATGATTTAAATAATGACATTAACTAAATAGCTGTATATATTACATTAAATATATAAATTGCAATCTAACCAAAACGTGTGGATGCATCTTGCTATTTGACTTTTCACATTGTTATTCGATTTGTAATTGATACAATATTCATTTTAATTTTTTATTAAGTAGAAGACCGGTATTGATGGAGAGCATTGATATCATGAATCACAACCAAGCTGTTCGTGTATTTTGTATTTGTTGCTTTGCAAATCAAACATACCTACTAGCTTAGGGGAATAGGGGTGGAATGAAATACAAAATTTGACCAGTTGTGACAACAGATTATTGCACTTTTATTGTAACACGTATTCCGGTTTAAATTTCACTTATAAAACTTAATCTAATTATACAAATTATTTTCCTTTTTATCACATTTACACATATGTCAAATATAGTTAACTTTAATTTCTCGAACTTTATATTTAATTTTTAACTTGAAGGATCCGACACATACTACCCTCCGTGAAGGGACAAACTCTTTGTGTGGATAGGACAGATTGAACGTTGTAGGGACGGCAAATGCAAAGGCGACAGCAAGGTATCGACTAACTAAATAAGAGGCATGGGCCCAGGCCAGCAAGGCCACGTGTCCACAATTGAATCTTCGAGAAAGTTGCCCATCAATTTTATATGGGGTTTTTGTTTGTTTGGTTAATTTGGTCAAATGAACCTTTTGAAAATAAAATAAAATAAAATATCTTGCTTTTTTTTTTTTTAATGTAAGAAAATTTTCTTGTTCTATATCATTAAAGACGCGTTACGTTAATTTTGTGAATAGTTATTTACATTAGTCACATTTTTAATATTATACTTTACGTGACAAATTTTTAATAAATATAAAATAAAATATTTCTCAAATTCTGATAATACCAAAAAATCTCATCCATCTACCTTCTTAAACGGTGAAGGGGAGCACGAGTGAGAGATAATCCAGATATCAATCAAGATTTGGGAATGATTAGAATCAGAGATATAGTATTGGCAATTGGTTCATTGGATCCATCAATAAGGTTTGGTTATTGCCGAGATTTCAGCTATTTGCTGTGCTCTTGGTCAGAAGCCAATGCAATTTTTTATTTTTAAATAATTGTTATTTTAATAACAAATAATGAAAATATAATAGTTTGAAATTAATTTATATATCTATTATACTCAGTCACGCTTCTCTAATAGGCGCAACAAGTCACGTCTCACATAGACACAAAATGGTGCCCTACCTAGATTGGATGCGATTACCTCTATTTAAATCTCTCGCCTTTTCACACTTTTTGCAATTTTTCTCTATCATAAATTCTCACTCTTAGATATATTAGCACTTGCTTATTCATATTCTCTTTTGTGTTTTTATATATATATATAAGAATGAGTTCACATTCTGATTCTGTTCATATTGTTCTATATTATAATGGTAAGAAAGTGGAAGGCCGACGTTGTGTAGTTTTTGAACGCGGAAAAAAGCCAACACGAATCAAGCACAACTCAACTATTGACGAATTGCATCAGAAAATCTGTCAAAAGTTAGCTCTCAAAGATAACCAATTTATCACTCTGGTCACGACAATAATATGGTGTGAAGAACAATACATTAGTATGCACGTTGTGGATGATGAAGACATAGATATGGTAATAGGAGAATTCTTCAACCAGTCAAGGAAAGATTTCTTAGAGTTGTACATGAAAATACCAGAGCAAAGGATGTTGTTTTACCTATGATGTCAGTTGCTGAGACAGTGGTCATATACTCGAGTATATCAAGTCTCATGAACATATACCTAAATACATGACCCAGATACTCGAATATTTTCTATTCTTGGGCATGTACTCGAGTATATGGTAAAAAAAAATTCAAATTTTCTCCGAAACATTTCCAACACGTAGCTCTCGAAAAGTTATGTGGAATAAAAAAACACCTGATTCGAACACTTGAGTCAAAAGTTATGGTCTTCCGAAGTTTTATTCAAAAATTTCCAAAATTTTGTATTGGCAATAGGTTTTGTGATACCCGCAAAGCTCCCTCCTTAGGTTACCCATAGGATGTGTTTGGTACAAGGTTATTTGAAAGATGACTAGGAAAGCTACTCTGGTAAACATGAATTGACACGTTTGGTACAACTAAACAAAATCCCTTTTACCAGATATCCTTAATTACTAGTAATCTGATTAACAAAGAAAAGTTATTGTGCAGATTCCCAAAAAAAACATGGTAATTCCGAATCCCACACGAAGGGAAAGCACAACACTAAAATTTGAGACAAATATACCCCAGCAAATCTTCTGCCGGCGCTTCTTCGTCTGTTGTTGATGTCAATACATGTTGCTACCCAAACAAATCGTCCGACTTGTGTGCTTCTCCACAGTCGGTTGTCTTCCTTGTGTAGCTGACACTGATTTTTTTTGAATTTTTTTTTGTAATGAAAGCAGCACCCATGGAAACCTAGGTTTGCTGTCTGCAAAAACCACTCTTTTCGTTTGTGCTCGTTTGGTTGGTTGTAGGTAAGGTCTACCATGGTTGATTTTTAAATCGATTTGTGTTCCTCACCAATAATTCGACTCAGTTGTGTTTTTCTCCAGAGTCATTCATTTTTTTACATGACTCGCTGACTTTAATTTATAGATGATTTTTACGTGACTCGGCTCAATTGATTCTTAAATCGATTTGCAGGTAAGGTCCACCGTGGTTGATTTTTATGAGATGATATATTTTTCTCCACCGTGGTCTGAAATTGATGAATAGAATAAAATAAGTTTTATAGTGAGGCTGAAACTCAGGGGTTATTTTTGTAATATAACATCATTTTCCTAGTAATATTTCATTCTATACCAAACATGGAATCAGTAATCGTTACCCAATATTCTCGGTAATATTTTGGCGAACCAAACAACTTTTTTCATAACATTCCAAGTAAACTCAATTTCTACATGAATTCCCAGTAATTGTAATTCCCGGATACCAAAATATTTCTCTTGTACCAAATACACCCATAATATTGGACTCGGCTCGGGTAACCTGAGGAAGAGCTTTGTGGGTATCACAAAATCTCATGGCATTACAAAATTTTGGAAATATTTTAAAAAAACTTCGAAAGGCATAACTTTTGACTCAGGTGTCCGAATTAAGTGTTTTTTTGTTCCACATAACTTTCCGAGAGCTACGCGTTGAAAATGTTTTGGAGAAAATTTGAAATTTTTTTGACCATATACTCGAGTACATAACTAGGAACAAAAAATATTCGAGTATCTGGATCATGTACTCGGGTATATGTTTATGAGACTTGATATACTCGAGTATATGGTCATGTACTCGAGTATATTGGTCAAACAAAGACAGATTGATGTATAATTTTAGGACGGGGCAAAGTGGTAATTTTTAGGATAAAAAAGGGCAAAATGGTCAAATAGTATGTTTCCTAGTGTTTGTAGTGATTAAGTGCTTGATTTGCAATTTCTATAGATTATTACCCTAAAATTGATTAGGGTTCGTTTTGCAGTAAATGCAGATAAGTTATCTGCATTAAATCCAAAACGATGTCGTTTTCGAGCAGAAATAAATGTATTTTTGTAATTTTAATTTATTTTAGGTTATAATAGTCTTTATAATTATAATTTTTTAATATTTCAATACTAAAACGACGTCATTTTGAGAGTAAATGCATATAACTTATTTTCAATAACTGTAGAAACATTTTTCTGAATTGATTAATTCAACAAATCTCACTAATTAGCATTAATTGTTCTCATTTTGAAGGAGGAAGTTATTCAGCACTATTTCTAGGTAAGTATGGTGCTAAACAACTTCAGACCACGATTCTGAATTAACCCGAGTTGTATTGCATAATATCTGTCTGGTGTTCATAGGTTGTTAGAAGTATTTGCTTTTTGTTAGTTTCTTTGTTATTTATTTATTTTTCTTTTAAATTAATGTGATTCTAAGGGTCCATAGTTTGCATCAATTCAATGTATTTGAATTTTTTTTTACTAAAAAAACCCCCCCTAATTGATGGCTTAAGCTTTAATGTCTGTTTAGATGAACTTTTGAAAAATAACTTTGTCCTTTTTTTTAATGATTTTTTTAAAGTCAAAATTATTTTGCATTTGAATATAGTATGTGAAAAATATTTTTACCTAAAAAATTACTTGGATATTGAAATAAATTTTATATATATATATATATAAAATTACTAAAAAGAATATATGAAAAAAAAATTATAACAACAAGATTTAATGATAGATAATACGGTGACGGAGGTGAGTTGGTGGTAGACAGCTGTGGATCCAGCGTAACAACCCAGCCTGGGCCGAAAAAATTTAGTCCAGGTCACGATTATTTAGCTACGTTGAAACCGTGGCTAATTTTTGAAATTTAGCCTGGGTTAAAGCCCCCCTATCCCAACGTGGCTCCGTCACTGGTGGCAGACTGTCAGCGATGATATTGGTGGTGGAGGAGACAGTGACCGATGATGGTTGCGGCAAAATTTGGATTAGTTGAGGTTGAGATTGGGGCAAATTCAAATTTTGATAAAAACATGACTTTAAAAAAAAAAAAACTAGAAATACTAGCTTAAAAAAAGTTGAATTTTGACTTTCTTATAACTTTTTTTTTTTTTTAAGTTAAAGTCGAAATGCTTATTTTTACTGAGAATGACTTTTTTTTTAATAAAAAAGAGCTTTTAAATGAAAAAAAATTCACTCTTAAACTTAAAATTCAAACTCACGAAGGGTTCACCAATTTAGTCCAACTCTTCCACTAAAGGTGTAAGTGTAACACATGAGTCCGATTCCTGTTGAATGCTGTATAAGGTATAAGTCTTGTATACACAGTCTCTCTAATCACAAAGCTCCCATGACACTTGTGTGGAATATATAGGAATCATGTACTTGATCTAGTAGGCATATTTATAATTGAAACTTTGCCAATTGGATCAAACAACAGCAGGCTATGCAATGTAAGTTTTACGGAAGTGCTGAAAGTGTTTATAGAAAGAGAAGATTGAAGTGTAGAAAAAGGAGAAAAATCCCTTCATTGTATTGAACTGCGCAAATTAATGCTACTGATAATAATTATTTCGATGGATTTTCACGTAAAAAAAACTACAGGTATGACTCTTTTTTTGTGTTGTGACTTTTCTGTTGCATTGAGGGTCTACCTTAATAATCGAAATGCCCCGCTTCACCTTTGTTTCTTATAGTCCTCCTTTCCTCTAATAGATTCAAAGTCAACAACGATGGATGTTTACTTAGCATGATTTCTTCTGCAATGTTGCTTGTTTGGTTTGTGAGTGATTCCCAAATCCCAATATGCATATGGTTAAGCAGGCAGACATTAGCGGTTAGCCTAACTTTCATAGTTGCGCTTACTGCTTAACGAAACAGATTTGATGGTTGTTCAATCTTCAAAGACTTATGTTTTTTTTTTTGGGTAATCTATGCTTCTTTGTTTCTTCTGTGTATTGGTATCTGGCTCTCCTTTAATTTGGAGTTATTTATTTCTGTTATTTTCTTTTATTTTTTTAATATATCATATTTAAATAATACAAAATAATTTATTTTGAAAAACTAATGGAAAAAGACAACCTTATGTTGTATATGACTCACACTTCTTCGTATATCGATAACGACTCTTGTTGGCGGGGTACAAAGACAACCAACGAGGGTCTGCTCCCTCTGAGCGAAAGGGGGTCCAGGGAGCCGTCCCGACAGGGATGCCCTCAGGACTACGGAGACCTAGTACTGTTGTGAACCTCTGGTTTATTTTCTTTTTCTTTTTCCTTAGTAATTTGAGCTTGGATATATGAATAATTGCTTTTGCGTAGAGTTTGTAATCATATTTATATTCCCTTTGTAATCTGAGTGTTGTAATAAGTGTGATGAGTAGAATATAGTGCATATTGTTGAACGTAACCCATATTAGATGAACCAGGATAAATCTGTGTCTTCATTTTTCTTCCCTTTCTCTCTTTTCTTATTTTTGATCGTGTGTGTGTGATTGTTTCGGTTCAAACACATTAGACAATTTTAGTTTTGAAGAGGTGTCACAAGTACTTTTTTTTATTTATTGTTAGGGATCTCTGCAATATATACATATATATATATATATATATATATATATATATATATATAAATAATTATCTCATATACTAGATATAAATTGAATGTGGGCCTCACTTTAAATTTTCTTTCTCTCTCTCTCCTTTATTCTCTCTCCTCTATCTTCCATATGTATATGAGATTGTTTTTCTCTAATGTTAAATAAGAAAAACAATCTCCATATAATATATATATATATATATATATATATATATATATATATATATATATATATATATATAGATCTTGTGAAATGATATTAACTTGTGTTAACTAAATTGATGAAATGTGTGAAGGATGATAAATAATGCGGTTATCCTGATGATAATATCAATCATTCAATTACGCCTTAAACTATGATTATTATGATATAATTTGCTTTCTCTCTTTTATCCAAATGCTCAAACAAAAGTTTGGATAGTTTTCTTCCATTTATCCATTTCTTAAATAACATTTGTCCAGATCATTTATTTTCTTCCTTTTATTGGTTTTCTATTAATAAAAAATCAAGTTTCCCATAAAGATGGCAATAAAACTTTTCCTTTAAATCTTTGTAATAAGTGAGAAGATTACTTCGACACCAATTAAAGATTTGAATGAACGCCTAAATTTTTGGGAAAACAATTTGATTTGGTCAGATTTCATCAGCCACATTTGACGTGTTCGTGAAAATTATAATTTTTTTCTTAACTTTCCATAAACCCCAAAACAACTGAATCTAAGGTTTGTAACAAAAGTTACAATTAAAATAGCATAACAAAGCTTGGAGTTCTCTATCAAAACATAATAAAAATACATTTAATTTTTTTTTTTTTTGATAACAAAAATACATTTAATTTAGTAAGCATAAAAATGTGTTTAAAATAAGTAATAAGTGACTTATCTTTATTAAAAACACTAAAATTTCTGTTAAACCAAATATAAAATATGTTCATTTTGCACTCATGTGGACAACCCACACGCAACAGTTGATTACTTGATATAGACAACAGAACTTCTTTGGCATATACTCTTAGGGGGTGTTTGGTAGATGGTTTTTAAGAAGATAGATGGGTAAGTAAAAGTGGGATATGGAGAAAGCCGTGTTTGGTACAAGAGTTTTAGAAATATAGCAGGGTATCGAGTTTCCCCATGAAAAGCCAAAATCAGTGTAAAATGGTCTCCCAGGCACCGTTTTGGAAGACCACCATGGAGGTGGTATCCGGAGAAAGCTAGGGAAGTGAGATTTTTGGCAGCAACCTTGTTACGCAAATACCCCTGTGCAATCACCTCTCTCCTCTAATACCCGCGGTCAGTATTAGCTTCGAGGAACGAGACAGATCAAAATGTGTGTTGTGCTCTTCTCTCATAAACATCTCCATGGGTCCAAGAGTGCCTTCTATTTTGGTAAAATTTCATTGTGCAGAAAAATTAATTTTTATACAGTTGAAACGCTGTCATATGGTGTGAAATTAACCGACTGATACCTAGTGGAATTATCGCTTGGTTGTTTTTGTTGTTGGGGCACTGTGATCGACATCTTATCCTTCGGGATTTAAATTGATGCTTAACAACATACCCCTTAAAGTATGGAATATATTAAGACTTCAATTAATGCTTTTGGGACACAATAGTAGATATCATTTTTTTGCAGTATAGACAGCCTAGGATATAGGTGAAAGAAGTATGAATTCAATTATTCTAAACCATTGTTATTTTTTTTAAAAGTAAAATTGTGATATAGTGGGTGAATGTAAGTTGTGATTTCAAACATTCAGGTTTCTTTGTTAATCTGTAAAGTTTAATTATTTGATTTTTAATTCATTATGTATACTTGCAGGAATGATTTTAAGCTGCCAAGTGAACAAGAGTTACATAGCTACTGATGCTATGTTCGCAGGCAGGGGAACTTGGAGTGTGAACTTTTTTTGTTTATGATTGAGTTCATAGATGTGATTCAGTTTCACCGACATTTAGTTAATATGCATTCCATTTGAGACATTGTAAATCCAGAAAATTAATGTCTTTCAAGTGTGCTTGTTAACTTAGTTTATTGCCACATGTAAAGGATAATTGGTGGGGACAACTGATCCAATATAAAAGTAGAAACAGTTATCTGATATGATTCCATTAATATATATCACAGTTTATATTCTTAATTATTTGATGAATTGCTGTCCTTGCCTTATTTGTAAAATATTTCAGTACATTTGGAGAAGTGAAATTCAGTTTCTTCATATGGATGCTGTCTGTGACTTACAGCACAAAGGATACTAGGTCACATCCTGTAATTTTTTTTTTCATCAATGCCTTTTAATTGCATTCAGGTAAGCTGATAAGACAGAAGCAGCTATATGCCTCTTTTAGGGGTCTTGTACTTGTATGTGAGAAATGGTACTTTTAAGTTTATCATTATGTATCACTTTTTTGACTATTTTGTTGTTTTCTTCTGTTCTGTTACCTAACTTCCTCCATGGAGACATTGTAATTTCACATGGTTACCTTTTTTTTTTCAGGTTAGCCCAAATAACAAAACAGACATCATGTGAAGAAGACACCAAAGGAGATGAAAGGAATTCTTTAAGTCATTGATGCAGAGACTCATTACTGCATATAGGACAACCTCTTGTTGGTTTAACATCAAACTTTCAATTGCAGCACAAGATGATGCTCGTGTTCATGCATCAATGGATGAGATTGTCAGGCCTGCCAAGCTACATGACACATACACAATATAACCGAAAGAAACTGAGTGCATCAATGCCAATTTGTGTATATGTATATGTTCATGTACTTCATGTATGATACAGCTGTTATGGAATGGTTTATGTCATACTGTATTTAAGGGTTCTTAAGTTTGTGGAATGTGTAAAGTTGTTGAAATTTAATGAATATAAGAATTGACTTTCATTTCGGAGATTCACTAATTCAGTTCGATATTTGTGTCATCATTGAATTGCAGCACAAAGTTAACAAAAATGAAGGAATATCTCAAGACTCTGATGTTATTCAAGGAGCTAAATATTCTAATTGGCTTGCCTTTGTATATCATATCAAAAATTTGTAATTACAAACAACATCATATTGAGTACATAAAACTCCTATTTACAAACTGGTAGTCTATGTTCCATGTATACAATTTACACCAGAACATCCTTAACTCTTGATGTTATTTGGTCTTCCCGCAAGTAGCAAGAACAATTCTGATGAATTTGTTGTCGGCCCTTTGACCCAGAATCTCTGAATTCTGTTTGCCCTCCAGTAACTCTTGTGTAGCTGCAAGTTGGGTTGGAGGCCCTCCATTGGAACAAACCTTAACGAGCCCAAAATAAGCATCAGCTACATACAGTTCCCCTGTCTGATGATTGAAACCCAATCCTAAAGGCCTCCCGCATGTTGCATGGAGTGTTGAGAAGTCAGCAAGGCCATCACACGTTGTATTGTTCCTGGACCAACAAATAACTAAGACTCAGTAATTGGTTTAAGAATGTGTGTGTGTGTGTGTGTGTCTGTGACTAACTTTAAAATTCATTCTGCTAACTTTAAAATTAGGTCTTTTTCAGCACTCCTCTTATTACAGGAGAAGCCATGGCCTGTTCATATAGTATGAAGTGAGCAGTATTACAAAAAATGGTTTCAAGATAACCTAAAGATCCATTTATATTGTATATCAATCACCTTTTAAGGTAGTGACATGTTCAGCCTAAAAAACTAACTAATTTATATTGTATATCAATCCAAAAAGAGAAATCTGCAGCATACCCCAACATCCCCTGAGAATGTAACATAAGGTGGCAACTCATAATCCAAGTCCTCAATTTTTGGGGTCACAATATTTTAGCATTGTCTTCCATTTGTATTCCCCTCCATTTCACCTGTATATTATTAATCAATACATTACGAATTTCTAGCAGAATAAAATCAGAAGGGCAGTCCCATAAACTTTGCATGTCTGCCATTTCCTAAATATAAAATCAAACTTTGTCGACAAAGGCAAGCTAACGGCGTAAAAAGGTCCCTGGGAAATTTTAAGTATCATCACTTGAAGAAGTCCATAAACTTTCAAAAAAAATAAAAGGTTCATCTTGAACAAACACAAAAACAACTGACGAACCCCACCTCACAACGAAAAATAAGTTAACTCTATGCATCAAAGGATAACAAAAATAACTCGCCTTCGATGGCAGCTTGCAACTCGATCCTGATGCCGAAGCTTTAATGTCGGTGTAGATTTCTCCATTCAGACCGATACCTCACCGTGCCGGAGTGATGGAGGTTGTATTCCAAATGACCGACACACAGAAACACATAAAATGGAGAACGGAAAAACAGAAGAAGAACGACGTCTCTTTGCCACAGTGTCTATTTAAATACTCAGGGGTATTTTGGATATTTTGTCATATTTCCCCATCAATCTTCTACTTTCAACCAAACATAGTCTCAGTAAATTCTACATAATTCCCCCGGTAATATTTGAGTCTACCAAACAACATTTTTAAAATTTCCCCACTTATTTTAGTTTACAATCATTTCCCCACTAATTATATTTCCCTTGTTATAAAAAATTTCTCCTCTACCAAACGCCCTCTAAAATACATTATTTACATAAGGTGACCCAAAAAAGCAAAAGAAAGAGAAGAGATGAACACATCCTCAAACCATAACAAATCTTTCGTTATTTACATACAAACATTTTCCCCTTTATTATTATATAAAATACATTCTACACAAATAGGTAAATGTCATGCGTCACTCATATATAATTTTTTTCCTCTAAATTCATATTTTGTTGATATAATTAAGTCATCAATTAATCAAATCTATTTTTTATATGTTCTAATTTTAAAATTATTAAATTTGATTAAACTTTTAGTAATAAATTATTTGATTTCATTTAAGTATATATACAATGGGTTTGTCGCTTCTTCTTTCGCTGCTGATGAGAAAAGTTGCAGCAAATTATTAACACTAGGATACGGGGTCATATCCTGGTTTAAAAAAAAAATACATCAGGATTCGGACGCGTATCCTGATAAAAATAAGTGTTGTTGCACTTTTTCCTATCTGCAGCGACAGAAGAACTATATTTCCCATATACAATATCAATTGCAACTGAGATGAACCTTTTATAATATTCCGTGCATTTTACCAGTATTAAGGTAGTTTTTACAATAATTCTTAGACCTTAACTAAGCTTTAAGATTGGATTGCGCATCGCATGGTGTAGTTGACTCATGCAAGAAAGTAAGGGTGTATTCATTTATGATAACTTGACCCAATTTTATGGCTCTAGCGGCCATGCATTTGACACGTAATTGTTTCTCCAACAAATTTGATTTTGTTATAAAAATTTATACATACATACATACATATAACAAAGTCAGCTGCTAGTGTTAGGATTTGGTCTCAACTCTTATTGAGCACGGAAAATTGTGATTTGGTTTAACAAACTTGAGCTTCAAGCGAAAACTTGTCAGAGATAAACGTGAAGGTTGGCTGTGACTATATACATACGTCTAGAAGTGAATAATTCCACAAGTTTTTCCAAACTGCTCAATTTCATTGTAAGCTTCCCTTTGCTTCTTCATCTACAACACCAAGCTTATACAACCTTTATATATGAATTATGATCATTGGTAATGATTGCAAGTTGACACGGTTTCCCTCAAAAGTCAAAACATAATTGATAGTTTTCTGTCTCTCTCTCATTTCCTTCTTGTGGATATTTGAAGGCCAAGGCAATGGAGGAAAAGCCTGAGCTCATCCACGGAACAATTGAAGCTACCATCTTCAATGCTACACCTTACTCACCTTCATTTCCCTTCAATGTGAGCAAATGCTAACTTTTACATACATATTTTAAATTAGCTATTCTGTGAAATTTTGCAGTGCTTTGTGAACTCATACTTTGCATCAATTTCTCTCTTTTTTTTTCAGTGTATATGTACAAATGGGAAGCCTTCTTATGTGACCATCAAGATAGACAACAAGAGGGTGGTAAAAACGACCCAAGAAAGTGAACGTGTATGGAACCAGACCTTTCAGATTCATTGTGCTCATCCAGCTGATTCAATTATCACCATTACACTGAGAACATCATGCTGCATATTGGGGAAATTCAATATACAGTTTCAGCTGCTGAAGGAAGAGAGTTTGATCAATGGATTCTTTCCTCTCCTTAAGGAAAATGGAAAACCAAACCCACAACTAAAATTAAGATTTATATTATGGTTCAAGCCAGCAGATTTGGAACCAAGTTGGGAAAAGCTACTAAGCAATGGAGAATTTCAAGGGCTGAAGGATGCTACATTCCCACAAAGGTCAAATTGTCAGGTTAAGCTCTATCATGATGCTCACCATCCATCTTCTTTCCAACCTCCTTTTGATATATTTGAAGGTCCAAGAAAGCTATGGGAGGATGTATATAAAGCCATTGAGGGTTCAAAGTATTTAGTTTATATTGCAGGCTGGTCCTTTAATCCAAAGATGGTTCTGGTAAATATAATCTCATTTCATACTTTTTTTCTTTTGTGTTGATGCACATTTTTGAGAAGCTAATATACTCCTTGTTCAGGTTAGAGACCCTCAAACAGAAATCCCACATGCCAGAGAAATAAAGCTGGGTGAGTTATTGATGAAGAAGGCAGAGGAAGGAGTAGCTGTAAGGGTTATGATTTGGGATGATGAAACATCGTTTCCTTTTATTAAGAACAAAGGTGTAATGAACACTCATGATGAAGATGCTTTTGCTTACTTCAAACACACAAAAGTAATATGCAAAAAGTGTCCTAGATTACACCACAAGTTCCCCCCACTCTTTAGTCACCATCAGAAGACCATAACTGTGGACACTAGAGTGCCCAACTCTGCTAATGACAGAGAAATTATGAGCTTTTTGGGTGGTGTAGATTTGTGTGATGGCCGTTATGATACAGAGAAACATTCTTTGTTTCAAACACTTACTGAGGAATCCCATTACCATGACTTCTACCAGACAAACATTGCAGGAGCTAGCCTCAACAAAGGTGGGCCAAGGGAGCCTTGGCATGATGCTCATGCTTGTCTTACTGGTGAGGCTGCTTGGGACGTGTTAACAAATTTTGAACAAAGATGGACAAAGCAATGTGACCCTTCTCTTCTTGTCCCTGCTAACACATTAACAAATCTCATTCTGGATTTCTCAAGCACTCACATAGAGAGGAATTGGAAAGTTCAAGTATACAGGTCAATTGACCATGTCTCAGCTAGTCAGTTGTTTAGAAAGCTAACTGTGGAGAGAAGCATTCATGAAGCTTATGTTGAAGCAATTAGGCGTGCTGATAGGTTTTTATACATTGAAAACCAATATTTCATTGGAGGATGCCATTTGTGGCAGAAAGATAAGCATAGTGGCTGCGGAAATCTGATTCCCATTGAGATAGCACTCAAAGTTGTTAGTAAGATTAAAGCAAGAGAGAGATTTGCAGCATACATAATCATACCAATGTGGCCAGAAGGAGTACCTGAAAGTGAACCAGTTCAAGATATACTGCATTGGACTAGAGAAACAATGACAATGATGTATAAGTTGATTGGAGAAGCAATAATTGAAAGTGGGGAACCAGGGCATCCAAGAGACTACTTGAATTTCTTCTGCCTTGCAAATAGGGAAAAGAAGGGAAAAGAGGAGTATCTTCCACCACATTCTCCCCATCCTGAAACACTATACTGGAATGCACAAAAAAATAGAAGGTTCATGGTTTATGTTCACTCCAAGCTCATGATAGGTATGATTACATTATAACTACTTATTGAGGTCATGTATGCTACTTTTAGCTATGTCAACTTTTGCCAAAAAAACTCATTTGGAATGATTTGTTACAATAAATTTAGGAAAAAAAGATTTTTCATGTTGCATGAAAAGTCTATTCTCTTGCCACCCTCATTTTGATATCCGTACCAGCCACTTTTTTATTTTTATTTTTTTTTCAAAATGGGCCCCATTTCTTTCTCTTACATTAGAAAAGTTTCAACTTCTCATACAACATGAGAAGTTGCAAGCCGATAAATTTATTTCAATAATTCATTTTATGAAAGGATAAGCATCAAAGTAATTAAATTGTGCAACTGTGGTATGTATTGATATTATAGGTTAACTAAAATATTGTTTTCTTGCTTCTGCCACCAGTGGACGACCTATACATATTAATAGGATCAGCAAATGTGAACCAAAGATCCATGGACGGGGAAAGGGACACTGAGATTGCCATAGGGGGCTACCAGTCTCAAGATGGAGTTGATCACCAAATGAACCATGGTGATGTTCATGCATACAGAATGTCACTGTGGTATGAGCACACAGGTAGAGCTGAGGAATTGTTCTTAGAACCAGAAAGTTTGGAATGTGTGCAGAAAATGCGCTCAATAGGAGATCAAATGTGGAATATATACTCTAGTGAAGAAATTGTGGACATGGAAGGAGTGCACCTTGTAACTTACCCAGTGAAAGTAACCCAAAAAGGCTATGTGGAGGACCTGAGCAATGGTGGAGATCATTTTCCTGATACAAAATCTCTAGTGAAGGGGAAGAGATCTAAATTGTTACCCTCTATCTTTACCACTTAGCCATACCATTGAGATATGGACACACAAATAGGACTAACCATTCTTTTGATTATCTTTATCTACACAGAAATAAGTGTTTTTATTTATATGAAGCTGTAAAATTTGGAGCCCTGTACATTTGCTGGTGTCAACAAAAGTTGTAAAGAATACTTAATGTATACACACAGAATTTAACACGGTATTATTTTTTATTTTTTTCACTATACTAATGGAATTGAGTTTTACAAATGGACATATAAGTATCTACACTGACTACACTGCACATAGCCAGTGGCGATCATTCAAAAATATGACCAGAAAGTGTTACCAACATAATAAATAAAAATGAAAATTTGATTTTATTGAGGAAGCCTGATCTCAAATGATTTTAATAATCTGATCTGATAATTTTCATTCTAATATTTTAAAGTTTAAATAGATGATATAACTCAACCATAAAAATAACTACCCACTAACATCAAATAAACTCCACTAATAACAAAATAAGAAAAATAACTACTCTGTTTAAATAACTCAATATTTCAGAAAATAATAAAATACATAGATAAAATCGTAACATAGAAGGAATTAAGATGAAAAGTCAAATTATCTATGATAAGACACTTTTAGTGTTATTGTTATGCGACTTTATATTCATAAAACCCAATTATTAATTATCTAAAGATTAGTTAAAAAAATGGTCAAAGAGTCGCTTAGCGGGACTAGTCTGAAGTATAAACCAGTCGAGGAGGGGAAAAAAAAAAATAGTTGAAAAATAATGTATAATAAATGTAAGAAGATGGATTGAATTTCTTTTCCACTTTTGGATCCGTGTAAAAAGTTTGCATGTTGTTAACATGGACTACGGAGCTAGCTCTCTGGTAAAAGAGATTTCAGAATTTTCTCTTTCAATTCCTGCAATGCTTGTGAATTCGGATTTGCGTTGATTTCACTGAATTGATTGTTTTTTTTTTCTCCGGTTTTGTGGCGAATTGGTGACCGGTTCAGAAATCAAACTTGACGGTTGGTGAGACGCTGTGTGCGGTGTTCATTCCGTTGATAGGAGTTGTAGAAGCTTTAATTTTCAGCTTAGCTGGTTGCTTCAATTATCGTCGTCCTAAGAAGAACATCTCCAATGCGTTCGAAGATATTGTCCGTCTCGCTAACGACTCTCCATGTTCGTCTCTTTCTTTGATTTCCCTGATTGCTTTCTTATTATTGTGGAAATGCTTATTTATTTTTTCAAAAAATAATTCATGATTTTTTTCATCGTGTTCTCGTAGTTAATGTTAATCAAATCGAGGCGTTGCGTGAATTGTTCAAGAAGCTGAGTTGTTCAATAATTGATGATGACCTAATACACAAGGTAACTGAGATCCTGCTAGTTTTGATGCTTAATTTGTTCAATTACTTTGATTTGTAGAGTTTTGCTATTTAATTCGTCAATAAAATCTTAAGTTGTCAATTTTGTGGAAGGTAATGTTAATTTACTGAATGTTATCATAGTAACATTAATATAAGCTGCCACAACCGTAGTGTCCTTTGTTTTCTTCAGGAGTTTGGACCTACGTTAAGGGGGCAAGATTAAACCTGGAGCATAAACTGTCTGTGAATTAGGCCAGTTGTAAATTATAAGCAGTTGTTTTTGTTTTCCCCATTTTCTCCTTCCCTGCTAGATTGGCCTTATGTTTGATATTCACTTTACCCGTGAATCCAAAAAACATGGCTGTCTCGCCTTATTATTCTTTAAATTGCAAGAACTTATCAATGATTACTATGCAAGAATTTGCGGATATGTCCACCTAGGCACTTTTCTGCAATAGGAAGTTAAGCATTGAATAGAAACAAAAAATAATTACATGGGACTCTGTTATATGAGGAGAATATATTGGTTTGTTTTCATGAGAATATTGATCCGTATAGCACTGGCATGTCTCAATTGGTAAAACTAAGTGACGTAAACAATTTAGTAATTTGGGTGACTAGTAATTACAGAAAAAGAAATGTTAGGTTGTATGGAAGTGAAAGCATGTCAGAAGTTGGAACAGCTTAGGCTGTCACCTTCATTTGTAAATTTTGTTATGAAAATATTACTGTTGAGTAGTGGAAGAGAACGCACCCAAGAAACTAAATATAAACATGGAATAGTATGCGACTGCAGTCATTTATTTTACCTGGATAGTGAACAATAAACAATTATATGTTCATTTGTTAAGTAAAGATGTTACAATAGCAACTCAGTTTGAGAACTTACTTTTGATGCTAAGTTTGTGCATTTTCATGTACCTTTTTTTATCTATAGAAAAAGTTGGCGGCTAGGATTTATCATCAACAGTGTTAATTTTTTTTTTGTCAAATTGCCTCCTATTACTCATCTCTGTTTCTCATTTGAAGGATGAGCTCAAATTGGCACTATTGAAAACACCAGCTGGCGAAAATCTTTTCCTTGATCGGGTATATTTGTTTTTGACAATTGTTGTTTTTCTTTTCTTTTTGGTTTGTTTTCTTGATTTCATTCACAGTCCTTTTTGTATTAAGGAAGTCAACTTTGAGTTGGAAGGAAAACATTTGATAAGTACCCTTGTTTCCTATGGTATTTGGGTAAATATGGTGGATGTACTTTCCTACCTCAGAATGGCTTCACCTCTTTATAAAACAATGTTTAGTACTAATAACATTATGCATCATTCTTTTTATTTTATTCCTACCTCCAAGGACTTCATTTAGTCTAGTTCTTGTAATTCTCCTGTTTTGTCTTGATTTTTATTAAATTTAAAATATTGTAATGTCAAACTTCTGAAGCTGGATTTGTTTCAATGGCATGACCAAAGTATTAAACTATGCATGGTGATGGTGTTACGGATTTTTAGTTAATATCCATAGAAGAGGAATAACAGTAGCTAGATAGCAGTAGCAGTAGTTTGTGAATATAGTTTGTAAATAGTGAGTGTTAGAGGAGTTGTTAATAATTGGTTGTTCGGTTATGAGATGCTGATGTGGCATATTGTAAAGGGTTAGTTAGCAGAATAGGTTAATAAAAAGGAGTTTGTGATTCAATGGGGACATATAAGATGCTGCAATTGGAAGACAAAAATTTGCTCATTAACTAGCAGATGACAATTTTGAGGGCACCAATTATCCATCTTTCACTTCGTATTTTTCTTCTAAAATTTCTTCAGAGTTTCCTATGTAACATATCAGGCTGTTCTAGACCTATGTGCTAGAACTATCCTATGTCAACAACAAACTACGGTGCTTTTTATATTGTTCCTTTTGAAGTCTTGTATTGATCAGTCCTTTACTCTTGTAAATCATGATTGCCACACAAACTTGAATAAAGCTCATAAATTGTTATGAAAAATTGATTTTCTTTCATAACTATCATTTGAGTAAAACTCTTTGAAAATGCATTTTTTTCTTTTCTCTTTATTTTTTTTCTTTATAGAGATATTGAAAGATGCATCTTATGGATTGGCAAATTATTTCACTATCTTATTTTATATTGTTGACTTTACTTGGTAAAGCCAAGGTTCGTCATATGTTATAATGTTCTATGTAGAGCTTCTCCCTCCTCTGCCCAGTGGAAAATAAAATGCTGGGGTTACCGCAAATATACATGCTTTAAAGAAGATATAGCTGGATAGATCTTTATTTAATGCTGTTCTTCCTTTTTAACTTTTTCAATTGAGTTCACTTATTGTTGATACTCTTGGCCAGGTATTTGATCTCTTTGATGAAAAAAGAAATGGTGTTATAGAATTTGAGGAGTTTGTGCGTGCTTTAAGTGTCTTTCATCCTTGTGCTCCTCTGGAAACGAAAATTGATTGTAAAACGTCATTAAGTTTTTTGCAGTTGTACTTATTTTATCCATTTTAATGCTATTTATAGTAATAAAATATATATTGTCTTTCCTTCTTGGTTTGCTTGCAGATGCTTTTAGATTGTATGACTTGGGACAGACTGGATATATTGAGCGGGAAGAGGTTAGTATCTTGGTGTGTCCAGGTTTTTGAAGATCTCATTGGCTTAACTTTTTTCGTTATCATAGAACAATAATGCATGAAGACAATGTTACCGGATATATAGAATTCTATTATTCAATAACAGTTTCATATGACAAGTTCAAAAAGTAATGTGGTGGTGTTGGTTTCTGTTTGTCAAATCCATGAAAGATCATATGTCATTGAATGAGATATAAAACTCATAAAATAACCATGGAGATGTCTGACATTTTATATAATTTATTTCCCTGGACACTTTTTGATTTATTAATGTTTGGAACTGTTTTGTCAACTTGCAACTTTTTCCAGGTTAGCCAAATGGTGGTTGCGATTATGTCAGAATCCGGCATGCATCTGGAAGATGAAGTTCTCAAAACCATTATTGATAAGGCAAATGCTTGCAGTAACTTTTTTTTTTGCTTCTGCTTCTGCTTTGATTTGGATCCATACCTTAAAAAAAAAAAAAAATTGTTAGAGAAATATAAAACTATTAATATGACATTCACCTAATAACTTAAGCTTTAGATTGAATTGGTTGCATTACAGACATTTCATGATGCTGATGTTGACAAGGACGGCAAGATAAGTAAAGAAGAATGGAGGGCATTCGTTCTTCGTCAACCAGGAATTTTGAAGCACATGACTCTTCCTCATCTGGAGTAATTTACTTCCATGCCTTGCCTCTTTCACTAATATCTCTCACCTTCATATTTGATTTCCCATCATGTTATTGTCGTCTGTTAATCAAAAATTAAAATATCGGAAAATAGACAAAAGAAATTGATAATTGCTTAATACTCTAGTTCAGTGGTTAGAAAAGTCAACTTCCAGTCCATAAGCTGACTTGGGTGATTTTAATGTAAATCGCTGTTTTTTCAGCTATCCATCTCTCTCTCTTTGTTTGGTGCTTCATTCATAACCTCAATAACAATGAATGGAATTATCTTTTTACATTTCTATTGAAAAAGGTTTTCAGTATATCGATATTAAATAATTACATGAAGAATGAGGAGTATTTATACAAAAAAAAATAGCTAAGCATGACTCAGCTATGACTCACCAAACCTAATCACAATCATAAGAATGACTCAGCTATGACTCACTAAACCTAATCACAATTAATTCTAATTAATTACAATTAATCCTAATTAATAGGAAATAAAAAACAATCAATCCTAATTTATACAAGAAAAATATTTGAATTTTAATTCTGATTTTCTACACTCCCCCTCAAGTTGGGAGGTAAATGTTGATCATTCCCAATTTGCCAATCAAGTCTTCAAAGGCTGGCCGGTGTAGGCTGTAACATCCCCGTCTCGAGCCGGTTCAATTAACATACACATGATATAAACAGAAACAGCGGAAGACTTAACTTACGAAAATATGAGCTAACTTTTTCTTTTTCTAACTTAATTCTTACTCGGCGTAAACGAAAATCGGGCAGAGTTTCCTCTATAAATCGGACAACTGGGGATTTTCCAATCCCACTCAGAAGCATTTCCTGATAAACAGTTTATACAACATATCAATTCAGAAATACCAGATATCCAAATATAATCAAATACCCATACATGGGCGCATGCATAACATGGCTCCGTGCCACTAAATCTAACAGCATGCCATCAAAACATAAACCTATCTGAATACTACATCATCATATAACGTTCCTGAATACTCAAATGTACATGCATCAAACTGACAGACATGTACAAAACATATACAGGCCATATACAAAATAAAGGATCAATATCATGATCCATCAAATGCGAAAATACTAAAATACATCAAACACTCCAAAAAGGTAGTAGCCTACAGCCACTCAAAATCCGGTCTGTCAACTGCCTCAGCCACGTGTCGTGTCCCTGCCTAGTGAGGACTCACCGGAAATCTGGGCACCTGAAAATGTGTCCCCAAAGAGGAGTGAGATTACAAATCTCAATAAGCTCCAGGTTTATAGAGAATTCTCCATACCCCTGGCTCACTCCTGCATGAAAGTCAGATACAGAGTATACAAATACAACATATAACAGATATCATAACAGAACAGAGCATATATCCATATCATATCAGAGATGTGCGCCGTCATTCCCAAGGGAGGACCCCAAGCGGAAATCAACGCACGTGTTCCCGAGGGAGGACCCCAAAGCGGAACCAGACATATCAGAGGAGTACACCATCAGTCCCGAGGGAGGACCCCAAAGCGGACGTCCGGGTACTATACAATCAATGGCCAGAGATTGTTACAGAAATCAAATTACAGAAGTCATATCAGAGCAAAACATATCATGTTATCAAATAACTCTATATGAATGCATCTATACAAAGCATCTAAATCACAGTCATACAGTCCAACCATAGTTCACTAACCATGGTGGAGCACTCAAGCAGGAAAAGACTCCTTAAACATAGAGCTTACCTCTTGAAGCTTTACCAATACGCTTACTTGTGGAACAAGTTACTTTTATCGCTTCAAGAGATTTCCGATCCTTCTCAATCCCTAGGCACACCTAGAGAATAATTTACAATGCATCAATAAAATGATGCAATACCATAATTATTTCATAAGCATACATTTTATCGCTTATTTTCCTTTCTTTGCATTTTTGCCAATCCTATGCCAATACACAAGTCTAGACCTCTTTATAACCGTTGGTGTTCTTTAATTTAATCAACCATTCCCTTAGGAATTTTCAACATAAATCATGCTATTTTTCTTCAAAACTCATCACCTTTATACAATTTATTACAACACATTTTATTTAAAATAAAATGTACAAAATATATCCCTAAATACCCTATAGGTCGAATCCTACAAGGGGAATTTCCAAAGATCCTTATCTTTTACAATGCATTTTCGTTACTTCATTACAACTTGCAAACACCTAGGAATGCTTCCACTAAATTCCTATTTTGAGTTTAGACACCAAGTCCTTTTTACTTAGGCATTCTTACTAACTCATCCATTTTCACTCATTTCCAACACACTATACCTTCACAATACATAATATAATTTTTTCCACAATAACTCCTACTCACTCCATGATGGCCGAAACCTAGGAGGAAGATGCAATAGGACTTTTAAATTTTTATATCACATGTGGATGCTTACTCAACACTATAACTTCCTAAACAACAATAATCCATCATAAATTTCACATTCTAACATCAATTATTTCCCAACAAAATATGCTCATCAATTTCATAACTTAAATCATCAAAATAATATCATGGAAATAGAGGTTTCTTACCTCTAAACTCTTGTACAAAGCCTAGAGAGCAATCTCCAAGCCAAGCTCCATCCAAAAACTCACTTTTTCTCCTCCAATGAATAGTAACTCGAAAATGAGAGGAGGAATAACTCTTCACACACTCAACAAAACCTCAAATTGATGGTTGGAATGGGTTCATTGGGTGTTTTACAAGCAATTTCATGTGGTGGGTCTTTGAATTTGGAGTAGAAATGATGGAGAATCAAGGAGAAGAAATTCAAAACCCTACCCCCCTTCTCCAATGGTGCAGCTCGGTTTTGAGAGGGTGAGAGGAGAGAGAAACTGATTTGGGATAATGAGACTAAGTCACTTATAAGGCTAGCACATGTGGCCTTTTTTAACAGATGTTTTTCTATCGCGTATTTTAACTTAAATTGACCCGGAACTAACTTAAAACTACGAACATATTTTTATTTTTCTAAAATCATTTACATTAATTTTTATCTGTTACAAAACAATATTCATAATTCACAGTATGGTTTCTGCACCGTTTTTGACGAAATGCACTGTGAATCACTAATTGTACTTTATTTACTTTTAAAACTTAACACTTATAAACTTATCATTTTCTTGGGCCTATATTGACTTGCTTGGCATATATTGGACTTTCTTATTCTTATTTCATCAATTATTTATTTCTGGACTCTACCGGTTGCTTAAACAGCAGTACAAAATACCCGGTAGAAACACTATTCACGAGATTTTCACGGAAAGTGCCAGACTATACAATTTTTCGTTCTGAACTCATATTTGTCATCAGAATTTTCAAATTATGTTCCTAAAATTATTTTGCTCATTTTAAGCTCTACCGGTTAATTCACAAAACTGTAAATTCTCCGGCAGAACGCACTGTTCATAACATAGTCATGATTACAGTCAAAATACTCGAAATCGCTCACTGAATCTAATTATGGCATTTAAATCCTTAAATTAAATCTCTAACTAAGATTTATCAGTTAGGGTCATTATATAGGCCCTTAGTGAGAATATCTGCAATCTGCTCTTTGGTAGGAATATACACCATACATACACTTCCATCATCTATTTTTTCTTTGATAAAGTGGCGATCAACCTCCACATGTTTTGTTCTGTCATGGTGAACTGGATTTTGAGCAATACTGACAGCAGCCTTATTATCACAATACACTCTGACAGGTTGGGAAAAAGAGATCTTCAATTCCTCAAGGAGTCTTCTTAACCAAATTCCTTCACAAATACCATGGGCTAGAGCCCGAAATTCTGCTTCTGCACTGCTCCGGGCAACAACTGTTTGTTTCTTACTTCTCCAGGTCACAAGATTTTCCCAAATATAGGTGCAATATCCTGAAGTGGATCTTCGGTCCAATGCAAAGCTAGCCCAATCTGCATCTGTATATATTTCAATCATCCTCTTGTGTCCCCTTTTAAAAAGAACAATCCTCGACCAGGGGTGTTTTTGAGGTACTTCAGAATTCTATAAACTGCACTCAGGTGTTTTTCCTTAGGAGAATGCATGAATTGACTAACCATGCTAACTGCAAATGCAATATCAGGCTGAGTGTGAGATAAGTAGATCAACTTCCCCACCAATCTCTGATACTGCTCTTTGTCAACTTCTTTCCCATCTTCGATTCCCAATTTAATATTGGGTTCAACTGGAGTCTCTGCTGGCTTGCACCCAAGCATTCCTGTTTCTTGTAACAGGTCTAGAATATATTTCTTTTGAGTTAAAAAAATTCCTGCCTTACTTCCAGCAACTTCCATGCCTAGGAAATATTTTAGAGATCTAAGATCCTTCAGTTCAAACTGATTAGCTAAACATTTCTTCAAAGAGCTTATCTCCTCACAATCATTACCTGTGACAATTATGTCATCAACATAAACAATGAGAATAACAATTTTACCACCATTAGAGTGTTTTAAAAATAAAGTGTGATCAGTCTGAGCTTGGAGGAATCCTCTTCCCTTAACAGCTTGAGTAAACTTCTCAAACCACTCTCTAGGAGATTGTTTAAGACCATAGAGAGACTTTTTCAACTTGCATACTGAATCATCTCCTTTTTCAAAACCAGGTGGTGGATCCATATAAACTTCTTCATGTAGATCACCATTCAAGAAAGCATTCTTTACATCTAATTGTTGCAAGGGCCAACCAAGATTTGCAGCAAGTGATAAAAGAACTCGGATAGTGTTAAGCTTGGCAACAGGGGCAAATGTCTCTTGATAGTCTATCCCATGAGTTTGAGTGAATCCCTTAGCAACCAGTCTGGCCTTATACTTGTTGATGCTGTTATCTGCATTAAACTTTATTGTGAACACCCACTTGCAACCTACTGTTTTCTTTCCTCTGGGTAATGCTACAGACTCCCAAGTTCCATTTTTGTTGAGTGCATCCATTTCTTCAAAGACTGCATTCCTCTATTTTGGATCATCAAGTGCTTCTTGGATATTTTTTGGTATTTTTGTACTGTCTAACATAGTGTTGAAAGCACGAAAACCTGGGGACAACTTTTCATATGTGATATGATGAGAAATAGGATGAGCAGTACAAGATTTAGTACCTTTTCGGAGAGCAATAGGCACATCTAGGTTGGCTGTATCAGTGTTTCTGGAACTAAGACTCGAGTCAGAATCTTGGCAGTCTAGAGGCTCCCGAGGTGATTCTCGCCTGCTGTAAAACTTTCCCCATTTTCCGGGAGGATCTCCATTATCTGACACATTAACTCCCCTTGTCTTTTGCATAATGACTCCCCCTGTCTCCAACGGCAAAGGCAAAACAACAGAATCATTTGGTTTCCAAGACTTATCTTCATCAACCCCAATAGACTCCCCCTGAAGAGAAGTCGAAGGAAAAAAGATTGTCTTTCATCAAATGTGACATCCATAGAAACAAAGACCTTACGAAGTGAAGATGAGTAACACTTGTAGCCCTTTTGGTTAGGAGGATATCCTATGAAGACACATTTAATGGACTTAGGATCGAGCTTGGACCTTTGATGGGGAGGAACATGTACAAAAGCCACACAGCCAAACAACTTGGGAGGAAGGGAAGAATGAGCCCGGAAAGAAGGAAAGGTGTGGGTAAGACAAGATAAAGGAGATTGAAAATTTAGGACACGAGAAGGCATCCGATTGATGAGGTATGCTGCAGTCAAGACAACTTCTCCCCACAAATATTTAGGGACATGCATGGTAAACATAAGAGCTCGAGCAACTTCAAGGAGATGTCTATTTTTTCTTTCAGCCACCCTATTTTGTTGAGGGGTGTTAGGACAAGAACTTTGATGAAGAATACCATACTGGCTGAGATAGTTTCCAAAAACAGAATTAAAATATTCAGTACCATTGTCAGTTCGAAGAATTTGGATAGAGGTCTGGAACTGAGTTTGAACCATAGCATGAAAGTTTTTAAAAATGGATGCAGCGTGAGACTTATCCTTTAGAAGGTATACCCAACATACCCTAGAGTGATCATCTATGAAAGTTATAAACCAACGAGCACCAGAGATATTTTTTTCACGGGCTGGACCCCATATATCACTATGAATCAAGGTAAATGGAGAAGAATCATGATGGACTCTAGGAGGATAAGAAACACGAGAATGTTTTGCAAGCTGACAAATATCACAAGAAAAAGAACTGGGATTTTTATTGATAAATAAGCTTGGGAACAACTTCTGAAGATAAATGAAATTTGGATGTCCTAACCGACGATGCCACAACAAAACATCATTACAATCATCAGACAAACATACCGAGTGGTTCACAAAAATTTTTCCTTCACAAGAATCTTTTTCTAAATAATAAAGTCCTTCTTCCTCTCTAGCATTGTCAATCATCAGCCCCGAGTCCTGTTCCTGAAAAATACAAGCATTGACAGAAAACTTGGCAACACAATGTAACTCATACGTAAGTTTGCTGATAGAGATAAGGTTACAAGTAAGAGAGGGAACATGAAGGACTTGAGTTCAAAGTAATGTGTTCAGAAAGTTTAATGGATCATTTTCAAGCAATAGTAGAGAAGCTGCCATCTGCTGTTCTTATTCGTGATTGTTGATAGTAAGGGGTATAAGAACAAAATAAGGTTGCATTACCTGTCATATGATCTGAAGCCCCTGAATCAAGAATCCATCGACTACTATTATCAACATGGAACGCTATACCTTGTTGAGCAACATTGCTGGATGGAAATTTACTTTCAATCAACATGGCTGCATGTGGTAACGCGTAGGGTGGACGCTCCGTCCTTTCTCTAGCGCGTGGCTCAGCAGAATCCGATGGTCCTTCTTGAAACTTGTAGATCGGCTCCTTCTGTTTCGAATGGTGCAGATCTTGGCCGGAAATGTCGCCGGAAAAATTTTCCGACGGCTGCTGACGGTGGCTGACGGCGGTGGAAAGCGTGGATTTTCCTTCTAGAGTGATTGGTAGCCTTACTTTGCTCTTGGGACTTTGTAGGAAGGGAAAATAACATTAATAATGGTTGAAGGTTGAGTTTTCCAGCGTTGTGCCGCCGGTTTGACGGTGGTTGTGGTGGCTGAGTTTTCTCAGGACCAACCTGCTCTGATACCATATTGAAAAAGGTTTTCAGTATATCGATATTAAATAATTACATGAGGAATGAGGAGTATTTATACAAGAAAAAATAGCTAAGCATGACTCAGCTATGACTCACCAAACCTAATCACAATCATATGAATGACTCAGCTATGACTCACTAAACCTAATCACAATTAATTCTAATTAATTACAATTAATCCTAATTAATAGGAAATAAAAAACAATCAATCCTAATTTATACAAGAAAAATATTTGAATTTGAATTCTGATTTTCTACAATTTCTTATCTTCATTAACATCTCTGTTGTGCATGAAATTCTATGGTCTTCTTCACTCAAGTTCAAATTGTTAGGTTGTTATACAGTATTACCATCTAGCAGTTTATATCCTCCTCCACCTGTCTTCTAACATGATAGATAGCTATAGATTGCATCAACATGTTCATATTTTGTTGTAGTCTTCATCCAGTAATTTCTAAGAGTAATAATGCACTGGGATCTCAATCTTGATGTGGATTTTTTCGTGCATTTAAGCAGGACGGCCTACTTTCATATTGTAAAATGATGCATTGTCTTAAGATGTTCATATACATATCAAACTTGAATTGTGTTTTATTTTAATGGTTTGCATCAGTCTGGAACTGAGTTGAGAGTTTTTGCTTTTTGTATTGGTCATTTGTCCAGAGAGATAACCACATTATTTACCAGCTTCATTTTCAACACTGGAGTTGATGATTCGATTTGGCAACATCCTGGCAACCATAAATATTAAGTGGAAGATGAATCTGTTACGCCAAGGGCTGCTAATAGTGTAAGAGGTAGATTCTTATAATTCTGTTCTCCCAACGATCATTCCAACAAGAGAAAATTTATCGGAAGTGGCCGACTAAATCCCCTTCATAAGTAATTTCCACAAGAAGTTTCATTAACAACAGACGCCAAGTTAACACAAAGCATTTGTTGCTGTGTCAACCCAGAGTTTGATGGTAAACACTATGACTGTCCTCTGAAACAGCATCTAAGCATCTTGTTTCAGATCTTATTCTTTTTCCTCCATCATGCAGTAGTTTTTTACAGTCTGCAAAGGTATTACTGCCGAAGGTACCTAATTGAGACTCAAGGCAACGCATGAATATGCATGTGGTGGTTCCAAATTCTAAGCACAATCAGTTGTTTGTCCGTGTGCAATTTATTTTTTCTTAGCCAATTGTTGTCACGTCATAAATTATAAATTTGTCAGCTATGTTTTGTTCCTCGAGTCTCCTGCAACTTCAAGACGTTGATTGAAACAGAATTTTTTTTTGTAAGCCTAGATTGAATCATTGAACATGCAATTTCTCAACCTCTCCCAACGTATATATGCCACTAAGTCTGTGTTGCTGTCATTATAAAATACCACGTAGGTGCAGGATAATTGAATGCTTCAACGCGGGCATTTAACGTATTTATTTCTGGATCTAATAATATAATGATTTAAGTGAAAAAAATTTAACATTTATCAATGGACTGAATGGAGAAAGTTGCCAAGACAGTCCTGCTCTAAAAGAAAGGGAAAAAGGGGTGATATCATATTAAATTTGGTAACCAGTTCATGCTTAACTGAAATTCCTTTGATGTATCAAATCAATATTTCCATCAAAGCATTTACATGCTTAATTGAACATCCTTCAAGTAATGTCTCCAGCATCTGAACCCAGGCTCATCTTTACAGCAGGCTGGATTTTCTTCTCTTTCAAGTAATTCATGACAAAGGAACTGCAAGTTCATAAAAATTGAACACTCAGTTACTTCAAAAGCTAACGAAAATTGATCTCCCCTCTAGTTTTAAAAATTATAGTAATCTTCCTTATTTCGAGGAAAAAAATTAAAAAATCCTTTATTTATTTTCTGTATTACCGAGTCTTCCTTATTGATTGAAAAAAAAATTCAAATCAACCTCAATCATGCAATACCGACCGCGATGGTTTACTGTATTCTTATAAATTTTGCTCCACCTATTTATGATAAAATATTAGATTTAATCCCAAATTATTAATTATCAAAAGATTAGTTGAAAAATAATGTATAATAAATGTAAGAAGATGTATTGAATTTCTTTCCACTTTTGGATCCGTGTAAAAGTTTTGCATGTTGCTAACATGGAGGACTACGGAGCTAGCTCTCTGGTAAAAGAGATTTCAAAATTTTCTCTTTCAATTCCTACAATGCTTGTGAATTCGGATTTTCGTTGATTTCGCTGAATTGATTAATTTTTTTTTTCCTCCGATTCTGTGGCGAAATTGGTGATCGGTTCAGAAATCAAACTTGACGTTTGGTGAGACGCTGTGTGCGGTGTTCATTCCGTTGATAGGAGTTGTAGAAGCTTTCATTTTCAGCTTAGCTGGTTGCTTCAATTTTGCAAAATGATTCCCAGAGATGAGATTATTAATTTCATAGTAAAATAAAGGATATGCTTATCAAGTCATTTGAATAGTGATTACACAATAAAGATAGGTTCTAGCATTAAACAACTAACCTGCGTGTCAGAATCCAATTTTGTTTCCATGTAAGTAGTTTTTTTTTATCATAAATCAAAATAAATAATAAAACTAATAATTCGAACTTAGAGGGGACATTTTAAAAATAATGGGTTTATATCATATAATAATTAACTAAAGCATTTCACTTTTCATTTCTCTGCAAGACAGTTATTGTGTTTGAGTAATTAATTACATAGCCATTGTAACCTCAATCATTACAAGGGGAAGAGCCAATCTGACAAGATAGATAGAAACATTATAGATAGAAACATTAAAGACATGGATATTGGTAAGGAAGTTTAAAAGACAATGCATGAATGTTGAAATGTGGCAACACAGCCAGAGATGTTGAGAACAGAGTTCAAAGACATTTAACCAACCAATGAGAGGAATTGAAAAGATGACGAATGTGAAGTGAAGAATGTTTAGATTTTACTGATGTCATGACTTAAAAATAAGATATGAGGAAGAGTTAACATGGCAATTTACTTCAGCTTATATACACGTAATAGATCAGTAGAACTAGAATACAACAAAGCTGTAAATTATGCTTATGTTTTAGGATATTTGAAATTTATTGATGTACTACCTAATTCCTGCTTATGATTTGTGTTTGCTGGTATATGGTTTTGATAATGACAGTAGGCACGCATTTTTTATTAAGTAAAAAGTCCATTTTCTATTTGATATTTCGAGAATTTATATTAGTTATAATGTTCGGTTCAATATAATGTTAAATACCATATTATCCTTTTTTTTCATGCATCCAAACTGGTAGGATGAATGGGAGAAGCTGGATACGAGTTTAAATAAATAGTCATATCACTTGCGACAATTAATCCCAACTTATTGGATTGTTCTGGCAATAGAAAAACGGGAATTATACATAGATGATATGGTGTAATATTCTTTATATTGCAACATTATTTTAGTACAGATAACAAGCGTGCACGGAGGCTGGAATCAAATTGATAAATTAAAAACTTAACAACTGTTCAAAATCTATTTTTTTATTTTTTTTAAGTAAATTGACGAACTTCTACATGGAAAACATTTAGATAAGAGATAACAGGACCAGGAAAGGATTTGAAACATCTGCTAGTATTGATGGGTAGCAACAGTAAGGTGGCTCCTCTCCATCATCTGTTATGTGGTTGTAATGCAGCTCACCTCCACTAAATCCCATAAGGGAAGAAAGTTTTGATCATATTAAGTTCCTTGGTGACATCAATCATATTCATTCTTTCTTTTGGTGATTCCATTGAACAAGCAAGTGCAATCCTAAAAAGAGAGAGTAAACATTTCTCTACACTAGGATGCATAAGACCGAGGTTTTCTCTCTCAGTAGTCCGGTCTAATTCAGTGGGGAGAATAGTTGGGTCTACAATCTCCACAAAATTATTGGAAATTGAAATTTTAACATAATTGTGGATAGTATGACCATCTTTTAACATTTCATCAGTGGGTCTCCTTCCAGTCAACATTTCTAAAATCAGAATTCCAAAATTATACACATCGCCTTCAATTGACACTTCTGAACCCATTCCATACTCTGAAATGTAATGCAATTCAGTAAATAGCATTAAAGATATCAAAATATCAACCGAAAAGGAAATAAAGGTCCATAAACAATAGCTAAAACATTAAAATAAAAAATTTCACAACTTAATCAAACAATATTAGGGTATACCTGGAGGAGCATAACCAATTGTTCCCTGTATTTCAATTGTGCTACTTTGCATCAGAGAGACTCCAACACTTGAGAGCAATCTTGCTAGGCCAAAATCACTTACATGAGCTACCATGCAATCATCAAGAAGAACATTGCCAGGCTTCAAATCACAATGAATGATAGCTTGCTCACATTCGTGGTGAAGATAATGAACTGCTGAAGCAACATCAGTAATAATATTTAACCTTTCTTCAAGGTTTAATGATCTAGGCTGATGTGCAATTTTTGTTGCTGGATGCAACCAACTTTCTAAGCTTCCATTTGTCATGTACTCAAAAACAAGAGCTTTAAATTCTTCACCTTTAAAATCTATGCTGGAACAACATGTTAAAATCTTAACTAGATTTCGATGCCTAATATTTTTGAGTGCATTACATTCAGCAATGAAACTCTTGTGAGCTCCCTTCTTTTGAAGATTTAGGACCTTTATGGCAACAACTGTGTCTTCTGGCTCAATAGTTCCTTTGTACACAGAGCCAAAACTTCCAGATCCTATCAAGTTTCTTGTTGAAAACCCATCAGTTCCATAATGTAGGTTTTGGTATGAAACCTTGGCCAGCTGGTCAATTGTTGGTGAATCAGAAGATGATTTCTTGCTTCTTTTTCTTATCCAGTAGAAAGTAAGAATGGATGATAGTATGAGAAGAAAAGTAGCTACACTAATTATCACTGCTATCAACCTGAAATTATGGTGTTTTGCATGTTTATCACCTTTAACAGGGCAAGGCGGTAGATGCAGCTCTGAAACACCTCCACAAAGCTTGTTGTTTCCGGTAACTGTTAACCCACTTGCATTTCGAAAGACACCTTCAGTTGGTACCTCACCAACCAACATGTTAAATGATACATTCAAGTATTCTAAGAAGGAAATATTTTGCAAAACATCAGGAATTGATCCAGACAAGTGATTTCTTGATAGGTCTAAATGTCGAAGACCTTTTAGTGAAGCCAAAGAGGATGGTATGATACCATGGAAGGAATTGCCTTGAAAATAAAGGTACTCCAAGCTTGAGCATTCTCCAATGGTTCCAGGAACATTATCATATAGTTGATTCTCAGAGAAATCTAGGACATCAACATTTTTCAATTGGCCCACTTCATCTGGTAGACTACCACTCAATGAGTTATGTGACAAATCTAGTAAATTTGTTAAAGAGGAAAGACTAAAAACCTCTAAGGGAATGGTTCCTCCAAGATTGTTGTGGGAAAGATTTAGATATTGTAACTTTTGACAGTTTCCTATACTTGGAGGAATAGTTCCTTCTAAAAAATTGTGTCCCAAACCCAAATGAAATAACTGACTGAGGTTGCCTATTGAGGTTGGTATATCTCCTGACAACTTATTTTCTTCTAAATCTAAAAGTTGCATATTCTGGAGCTTCCCAAATGCAGATGGAATAATCCCTTCAAAATGGTTATGTCGCATGTCCAAGAGATATAAGCTAATTAGATTTCCTAATTCCGCGGGAATTTTTCCTGATATTTGATTAGCCCCAAGATATAGTTCACTGACATGGCTGGATAAATTTCCCAATGAATTTGGCAAATGACCTCCAAAATTATTTCCATACATACCTAAATGTTGCAACTTACTACAGTTTGTCAATGATTTTATAAACTCCAAATCCATGGTTGAATTTTCACCTAGATTGTTTTGAGACAAACGTAGGAATTCAAGATCTTGTAACATCCCCAAAATTGGAACTTGCCCCGCAAAATGGTTTTCCCCGATATCAAGTCCTTGAAGTTCAGAAGCATTTGCAACGGAAGTGGGGATTGGACCTGAGATTTGATTCACGCCAATTCCAAAAAAGTGGAGATTTGGAAGGGTGAAGAACATGTATGGTGGAAGAGAGCCATTAAATTGATTCTCTGCTGCTGTGATATATGTAAGTGATGACATATTGTAAAGACAAAAAGGAAATGTACCTGACATTTTGTTCGTAGCCATTGCTATAACTGTCAAGTTTTTGAGGCGGCATATTTCTTCTGGAATACCTCCTTCTAAGTTATTACGTACCACCGAGAGAATGGTTAGGGATGAAAGATTCCCAATGAATGGTGGGACTCCTCCGGTTAAATTGTTTACCGACATGTACAATTGCTGGAGCTTCTGAAGAGAGGCAATTTCAATTGGTATTTTTCCAATTAGATTGTTCCCAGGTAAGAATAAGCCTTTGAGATTAGAGCAACTTGTTAAATTTTTAGGAATTTCCCCTGACAAAGAGTTATTGGTGAGTTTGAGTTGCTGCAGTTGTAACAATCGACCCAATTCTTGCGGGATTTTTCTATAAAAGCTATTGTTTCTAAGGTTGAGGTTTATAAGAAAAGAGAGATTTCCAACATGTGGAGATATGAATCCATGCAACTGATAGCCTTGTAGGTTCAACTCAGTAACTCTTTGATGAATGGGGCTGCATGTGATTCCATGCCAGTTGCAGAAGTGGGTAGAACTATTCCAAGAGACCAAGATTCCATATGGGTCGTTGGATATTGATTCCTTGAATTTGAGCAATGCCAAGTGATCAGTTTTATTTCCCGATGCAGAGGCAGTTGTTTCTGGGCCAGACCACAATGAGTTTAGAGTAAAGAGAAAAAATAGGTGAAGGAATGTAGAGCAAAATGCAGGTAACATGAGAGAAAAAGGCTTCATTTTTTGGTTGAGGAAGACGAGATTACTGGAGTTTGATAATTGGGTGGAAAAACAGAAGTGGGATAATACTTTCTTGTGTTACTCTATGCACTTAAATACTGGAGGCAACATAATTAACACGTACGGGGACATCTTGAGTTTGAATTTGATTGCCACTACCAAAACAAATAAAAAAATAAAAAATAACAGCCCTTTAAAGTCAAGTCAACTGATATGTCTCGTTGCCAAACACACTAGAGGCTCTTATGTTTGGTCCAAACTCCAAACTACGCCAGATTTTATAATCTAGATAAGAATTGTGTGTGGACAAAGATGCATTTGGCACGGAGTCGACAGCTAAATCAAAGATATTTATTATGTGAAAATTTTAACTTCAAACTTCTTTCAATTTTGATCTACTCCAAGGGAGCATTTGGTAAAAGTTTTTTTTTTTTTTTTGTTATGATTCCTGAAAAATTGAAGGTGATAATTTTATTTATCCATGTTTAATATGAGATGTCTAATTTTTTTTCAAAATTTTATTTTGTGTGTAAATGTTTTTAAAATTATCATTCAGAGAATGATATTTTTGGATTTCCATAACAAGGTAAAATTTAATACTATCATATCAAAAAAATTAACTCAATATTTCTAAAAATATTTTAACTTAGTAAACTATTTTTTAATAATATTTATGAAAAATTTATTTTTTATTATGCTCTTGAAAATTGTGATTTCCAAATAAAAAAAAAATTCTTCTGCTAAACGCCATAGCTCACTTTTTTACGTCGCCTTTCTTACAATAAATTTACTAATTACTACCTATCTTTTTTGGGACAGTGATCAAAATGTCACGCTTTGGCAAAAAAATTATCAGAATACCACGTGAACAGTAAAGTTTCCTAAACTGCCACGCGGCATAATTCGCTACACAATGTAGCGAAATATGCCACGTCAGAATGCACAGAACCAAAAAGTGTCATGTGTCAGAATTGTTGAAATTCGCTACATAGGGTAGCGAATTTCAACAATTTTGACACATGGCATTTTTTGGTTCTGACGTGGCATATTTCGCTACACTGTGTAGCGAATTATGCCGCGTGGCAGTTTGGCAAAATTTACTGTTGGCGTGGCAATCTGGTAATTTTTTTGTTCAAACGTGGCAAAATGGTCACTGTTCCATCTTTCTTTCTTTTGTCCTTTCAACACGACAGATGTGTGTCCAGTGATGGACGCACGTCTGCGCAAATGTTCGCAAATACGGACATAAAATTACGTCGATTTTAGTTTTTTTTTGTTTGTTTGTTGTTGTTGTTGTTGTAGTAGGTTCTTATTTATGTCTTGGTTCAATATTTATATTAGGAGTAAATACTCTTTTAAGTTTCTCTTTTAAGTCCCTAACAAAAACACGGTATCTACTTTAGTCCCATATAAAAGAATTAGTCTCGAGTTTCCTGAGAAATTCAAAGTGGATCAATTTAGTTAAAATCGTGATCCCTCACAAATTCAAAAAAGATCCACATTAGTCCCTCAAAAAGACTAAAATTGATCCACTTTGAATTTCATAGTGACCAGGTGACTAGTTTTTTTTTTTATAATGGACGAAAGTGGGGATCAAATTTTTTGTTAGGGATCAAAAATGATATTTATTCTTATATTAGTTAGCAACGTAGCAATGTACAGAGATGATTAAAATAACGTAGCAATGCAAATTGATTAGAGAGAAAACTTATTCTTCCTCCCCTGTCACGTACCCATTCTCATGTTCTATTCATCATTTGTTTCCTTTTTCATTTTTATAAAAAGAGAAGATTGATTGCAGGTCTGACATTCTCAAATAAGTTAATCTCTGGAGACGAGGTATGTGATTTTGCTTGCCTTATGTATAGATAATGTTGACTTTTTATTCACCATTATAAAATAGAATGATAATGTATGGATGTACTGGAGTATATTCTCATATTTATTTTGGAGAATTGGTAAGATTTAGGGAGAAAAATAATTGGTCAAACTATTGTCTACAGCTTGTTGTGGAAGCAACTAGATTATGAGCGGGTTCAAGCGTTAATTTAAACTTTATTTAACAAAAAAAAAAATTCGGGTGCGAACATAAATTTTTTTCTGGATTCGCCACTGTGTGTGTCACTTGTTGATAATATCAACAAGGATTTGCAGTTTCCATTAAAATAAAAAAAAATAAAAAAATCTTGACAATATCATATTGTTTTATGAGATAGACATGAATTGTTTGAAGGGAAGGATTATATTGTTTACAGACTCTTACAAATTATATTATATATTCTCGAAAGTACTAGGTTATACTACCTACTTCCGGAAGTACATAGTATAATTTGCAAAAATTTGTAAACGAATCACTCTCCTTCTTTTAATACATATCATATATCATGTGTATATTGGGGGATAGTTCTTATACAGAAAAACATTTTTTTTCCCCTCTCATTACATGGTACTATCATATTTTTGAGGTAAAATTTGAAGATTTAAATGAGATTGCTTTAACCTTTAGAATTCTTGTCTTTTTTTTTCACTTGATTCAATTTCACCTGATGTAGTACATAGATAATCATGGAAATTGCTTACAACCAGCTTCAAATCGAAATCAGAAGTTCCATGCCCTGTCTATATTTGCTGCATTACATGTACTTAGGTGTGAAGAGAAGAAAAAGGACAATAAAGACGCAAACAGTTGGGGCCCGATCAATGGGAATTTAAAAACCAATAACCCCTAAATTGGTACATTGACAGTGATGACTTGTATTATTGCAGTGGAATTTCTTCTAGCTAGATTGAAAAGCTATGTAATATCAAACGTTGAGATTAGATATATTGTGAACGATTGAGTGAGTTAGCAATTGAGAAAGTATCTGGTACAAACTCACAGACTTCAAGTTGGAACATTTGGCTCGAAAGTAAGTAGAACATCACATGTTAATCAAATAATAAAGCAATTCAATCAAAACATAGCATGTGGCATAAGAATTAAATTAAATTTATGTTCTCAAATTAATTTTATGATAATTTATTAAGTAGTTGAGTGTATTAATATGAAGATATAGAAGAATTTCTTTAAGTTTAGTGAATAAAACTTGGCCTTTTCTCTCTGCTGTCTTGATATCTCTCTGATTTTCCCTCTAATTTTGCTTACTAGTCAGTGGACCAGCTGATATTTCTACGATAAGATGTCACTTATGTCATTATGTGGGCTCAAAGCATATTTGGTTGGTTCAACTTAACAAACAAGTCCAATTTTAAACAAATTGCAAAAGCGGGTGGAATATGCCAAGGGCTCAAGATATTGGGATACTGACCATTTTGTCACGCTTGGCCAAAATATTTATCAGACTGTCACGCCAACAATAAATTTTCTCAGAATGCCACATGACATAATTCGCTACACTGTTCAACGAAATATACATGCAAATAATTTGCTACATATAATGACCCTAACTTGTAAATCTTAGTTAGAGATTTAATTTAAGGATTTAAATGCCATAATAAGATTCAGTGAGCGATTTCGAGTATTTTGACTGTAATCATGACTATGTTATGAACAGTGCGTTCTGCCGGAGAATTTACAGTTTTGTGAATTAACCGGTAGAGCTTAAATGAGCAAAATAATTTTAGGAACATAATTTGATAATTCTGACGACAAATATGAGTTCAGAACGAAAAATTGTATAGTCTGGCACTTTCCGTGAAAATCTCGTGAATAGTGTTTCTACCGGGTATTTTGTACTGCTGTTTAAGCAACCGGTAGAGCCCAGAAATAAATAATTGATGAAATAAGAATAAGAAAGTCCAATATATGCCAAGCAAGTCAATATAGGCCCAAGAAAATGATAAGTTTATAAGTTTAAGTTTCATAAGTAAATGAAGTACACTTAGTGATTCACAGTGCATTTCGTCAAAAACGGTGCAAAAATCATACTGTGAATTATGAATATTGTTGTGTAAGAATTAAAAATTAATATAAATGATTTTAGAAAAATAAAAATATATTTGTAGCTTTGAGTTAGTTCCGGGTTAGTTTAAGTGAAAATACGCGAAAGAAAATACCCGGGTAAAAGGCCACATGTGCTCACCTTCTTAAGTCACTTAAGTCTCATTTCCAAATCAGTTTCTCTCTCCTCTCCTCACTCTCAAAACCGATCTGCAGCCATGGGGAAGGGTTTGGGGTTGTCTTCTTCCTTCTTTGATTTCTCCATGGTTAAGCCACCAAATCTTCCAACCAATATACCAATCTCATAGGAAATCGTCCAAGGAAGCTATTCCACCCCTCCGTTTGAGCTGATTTCGTGTGTGGAGAGAGATACTGGTCATCTCATTTTCGTGCACTATTCATCCAAGGTGGAAAAAGTGAGTTTTTGATGGAGCTTGGCTTGGAGGTTGCTTTCTAGGCTTTGGGAAGTTGATTAATGGTAAGAAACCTTTGTTTCCATGATGTTATTTTGATGGTTTGTGTCATAGAAATTGTGAGCATGTGTTGGTGTGAAATAAATTAGTTTAAAATTTGAATTGATGATGGATTGATGATGTGTTGGATATAGGAATATGGAATAAGCATATGAACATGTATAAAAATTGGAAAAAAAATCCCATGGTGACATACCCTAGATTTCGGCCTTGATAGGGTAATTAGGGGTGATGCGCAAGGATTTATTGTATGTATTGGGAAGGTTTAATGTGCTTGAATAAGAGGAAATTTGATGAGTTAGTAAGAATGTTAAATTTGAAAGAAAATCCTTTGAAACATACCCTTGATGTTTCGGCCTTGAAGGATTTAAAGAGCTTGAGATTCCCAAAAAAATTAAATAGGAACTTGGTATATATTATATATTTATGTACGTGTAGTTGTTAAATTAAGTGAGGAAAATGTATTGTAAAAGAGAAGGATCCTTGGAAATTCCCTTAAAGGAGTCGACATATAGGGTGTTTAGGGAAAGATGTTGTCATATTTTATTTTAATAAAATATGTGTGTTTCAAAGTATGAAAATGATAAGTCATGAAGTGAAATGGTTTGAAAAGAAATCATGGAAAAATATATTGATTTCCTAATTTTAGGCCCACGGTCCTTTAAAGTAAAATGCTATGATTTATGTTGGAAATTCGTAAGGGAATGGATGATTAAATTAAAGAACACCAACGGTTATAAAGAGGTCTAGACTTGTGTATTGGCATAGAATTGGCAAAAATATAAAGAAAGGAAAATAAGCGATAAAATGTATGCTTATGAAATAATCATGGTATTGCATCATTTTATTGATGCATTGTAAATTATTCTCTAGGTGTGCCTAGGGATTGAGAAGGATCGGAAATCTCTTGAAGCGATAAAAGTAACTTGTTCCACAAGTAAGCGTATTGGTAAAGCTTCAAGAGGTAAGCTCTATGTTTAAGGAGTCTTTTCCTGCTTGAGTGCTCCACCATGGTTAGTGAACTATGGTTGGACTGTATGACTGTGATTTAGATGCTTTGTATAGATGCATTCATATAGAGTTATTTGATAACATGATATGTTTTGCTCTGATATGACTTCTGTAATATGATTTCTGTAACAATCTCTGGCCATTGATTGTATAGTACCCGGATGTCCGCTTTGGGGTCCTCCCTCGGGACTGATGGGTACGCCTCTGATATGTCTAGTTCCGCTTTGGGGTCCTCCCTCGGGAACACGTGCGTTGATTTCCGCTTGGGGTCCTCCCTTGGGAATGACGGCGCACATCTCTGATATGATATGGATATATGCTCTGTTCTGTTATGATATCTGTTATATGTTGTATTTGTATACTCTGTATCTGACTTTCATGCAGGAGTGAGCCCGGGGTATGGAGAATTCTCTATAAACCTGGAGTTTATTGAGATTTGTAATCTCACCCCTCTTTGGGGACATATTTTCAGGTGCCTAGATTCCCGGTGAGTCCTCACTAGGCAGGGACACGACACATGGCTGAGGCAGTTGACAGATCGGATTTTGAGTGGCTGTAGGCTACTACCTTTTGGAGTGTTTGATGTCTTTTAGTATTTCCGCATTTGATGGATCACGATATTGATCCTTTATTTTGTATATGGCCTGTATATGTTTTGTACATGTCTGTCACTTGGATGCATGTACATTTGGGTATTCAGGCACGTCATATGATGATGTATTATTCAGTTTATGATTTCGTATTGGATTGCATGTTGATTAGGATAGTGGCACGGAGCCATATTTTGCATGCGCCCATGGATGGGTATCTGATTGTATCTGCATGACTGGTACTTCTGGATTACTATGTTGTATAAACTGTTTATCAGGAAATGCTTCTGAGAGGGATTGAAAAATCCCCGGTTGTCCGATTTATAGAGGAAACTCTGCCCGATTTTCGTTTACCCCGAGTAAGAATTAAAGTAGAAAAAGAAAAAGTTAACTCGTATTTTCGTAAGTTAAGTCTTCCGCTGTTTTCTGTTTTATCATATGTATGTTAATTGAACCGGCTCGAGACGGGGATGTTACACTACACAGTGTAGCGAAATATGCCATGTCAGGTTACACAGTCAGCAAAAATGACACGTAATTCGCTACACTGTGTAACGAATTATGCTTGGATTACTGCCTACTTGACACGTGTCATTACTGCTGACTATGCATCTTGACATGACATATTTCGCTATATTGTGTAGCGAATTATTTGCAAGCATATTTCGCTGAACAGGGTAGCGAATTATGCCACGTGGCATTCTAGAAAAATTTATTGTTGGTGTGGCAGTCTGGTAAATATTTTGGTCAGACGTGGCAAAATAGTCACTGTTCCCAAGATATTGTAGGGTTCGCGAGCTATTGATGTTTTGAAATGAATAGGAGGTATTTCAACGCATTACAACTTGTTTGGATCCTCCCTTTTTTAAGCTAAAAGTTACTTATAAGTTAAAGTTAAAAAAAAAGCTTAAAAAAAGCTAAAAGCTGTTTGATAATTATATAAAAAATTTAGCTTAAAAAAAAACTAAAGACTGTTTGGTAATTACATAAAAGTTTTAGCTTAAAAGTTAGTTAAAAGCACATATTTCAAGAAAATTATCTCTCTATCTTTATAACTTTTTATTTAAAAAAAACACATACAATTCAAGAAAAGCATACATGAGCTTAAAAAAAAGCTCCTCCTAAGAGTTTTTAGCTTTCAACTTTTTTCTTCGTTATAAAAAAAAGAGCTTTTCATTATAAGAGTTTTTCCCAAAACCTGTTTGACCTAGCCTATGCTTATAAGTAGCTTCTAGCTTAAAAAGAGAGGATCTAAACATGTACTTAGAATGTCACGTTAATCAAATAATACAGCAATTCAATGAAAACATAGCATGTCATTTAGGAATTAATTTAAAAACAATTTATTAAAATTTAAAAATACAAAAGAGTTTCTTTATATTTAACGAATAAAGCTCGATCTTTTCTCACTCTTTAGTCTTCATCTCTGTTTTTTTATGTAGTTTTGCATATTAGTCAGCAGTCATGCCCTAGTTTATACTTTCCCTACCAAGTGAAGTCATGATATATTTGAAAGGATTTTATAATTCTCATGTTGAAGGACAATTGAAATCTTATGTTGTAGAGATAAAAAGCATGTGAGACCCAACCCTATTTGAAATTATTGGTTTTGATAAAAGTCTATGCTTGACAGCTTCACCACGGCTAGTACTTTTTTTTTTGTATTTTACTTTGATTAGACAATCGTTTCTTCTGGGGTTGTGGAAAATTGGAAGACGAGGTTTTCTCATAATGCTATGCCGACAAGCTGATATTGCTATAGAGAAGAGTCATTTATGTCATCATATCTCTGTTAGTGATTGATATACCTCCGGTATATATAATTTTCTAAGTTAAAAAGAGTAAGAATTTAATTTATTTTGAAAGAAAAAATGCTTAAATTTGTTATAAAGTTGATAAATCATACTCAATTCTTCCCTCATTGAATCTCTGTTGTTTTTGTAGGCATAAGGATTATAAAAGAACGTGTTATTAAGCACAAGGGAAAGCAGGTGCGAGAAATTTCTCAAAAGACAGAGCTGATAAAATCATCTCGCAAGTTTTCTCGAACTGATGAGCAATTGAGCGAGCTGATAAAATTACCTCGCCAGTTTTCAAGAACAAGCGAGCAATTGAGTGAGATATATAGTTTACCTCGCCAGTTTGCTCGAACGAGCGAGAAACTGAGCGAGCAACATCGTAAATGGAGCCCATGAATATTTTTATTAAAAAGGATGACCTAGGGTTATCCTATTCATTATCTTTTGGCTGGAAACTTTGGAGGAGATCAAGAAATCGAGATAATTCTTTGAGGCTTATGCTCGAGAGCAAGATTTCAGATAAATTGAAGATTGAAGACCTCATATTCTTCTTCTTTTTCTTGTTCTTTATCTTTTCTTTCATCTTATGAATTCTTTTTACTTTTTTGTTTTGATTAAGTCAGATATGTCTGGATAATTTCTGTTGTAGTTAGGATTATGGATCCGATGTGAATCCTAGTTGTGGTTTAATTTGGTTTCTTTAATAAATTGTTTTAGTTATTTGTATTTTACTTTGCATGAATTTATATATCCTTGTATGAATTGATCACTCTTATATGGATTTGAGCATTAGGGCTCACAATAGACATATTAGGATTTTAATCCTGACAGGAGTAAAATATCAATTCTTGCATGATTTAGACATAGGCTTGCTTGAGTTGTAGACTTCATAATTCATTGTGTCTAATGCTTATTTTAAGAGGAATCACTAAGACATTAAGATTCTAATTAGAGTAAAGGATTAAAGTCACTAAGACAATAGAATTTAACCAACTATTTTTAGAAAATAAATTATCTGAAATATCTGAGATAATTTAATATTGAAATTAAATTAAACAATTCTGGAGAATCTGAGGTGAAATAATTCCTAACTGCATTTTCCGTCTTTGATATTCTAAACTTAATTCTCAATTCTTGCATTCTTGCATGTTCTTGATTTTTATTACAATTAATTTTTATTTTATTTTAATCCAAAAATTATTCTCAACAACCAAATTGAATTGTTCAAATTAAAGAGAATAGTTATAAAAGTACTTCGTGCATTAATCTTTGTGGAACAATACCTTACTCGTTACTTTATTACTTGAAACAATGAGTATACTTACCGTAAGTACAACAGTAATTATCGAGCAATATTGATGAGCTTGTATTATGTGGCCATTGGCGTAAAAACGGGGTGAAAATTTGGCAGCGTCCATAATAAAATTGCTTACTCTATAAGTTAATATCTTCTTCTTTTTTTGGAAAATGAGTTAATATCTTCCAATCAGAGCTTTTGTCACAAAAAGGAGGCAGAATATCACATGCTAATACTTCAATTCAATGAAGGCATAGCAAATCACACCAGAAAATTAAATTAAATTATGTTGTCAAAATAATGTATTATAAAAGTTAAGTAGCTTAATGAATCAATCTGAAAGAACATAAGAATTTTTTCGTGATTAATAAACAATTAGTCAGTGGTTTCTCTGTAGTTTTGCATATTAGTCAGTGGTCATCCGCATGCCTTGGTTTATGCGTTCTATACAAAGTGAATTCTTGATAAAAGTCAATGTTTGTTTGCTACACATGATTATTCTTTTTTGTGTTTTACCTAACAATCGTTTATTTTGGGGTGGAAGATGAGATTTTCTCCTAATGCTATGTGAACCAGCGGATATTGCTAATTTTTATTATTATTATTAAGCGGATATTGCTAATTTGCTGCAACAGGAAGTCATTTATGTCATTATGTGAACTTAATGGAGCCTTTCTTTTGTGTTTTCAATGTTTTGCATATGTTGACGAATGATGTTTCTCAGCAACTACGACATTGAGAGATAATAATTAACAGTGGGGCAGGTGTACGAATTTCAATCATGTAACCAACTCAACTTGACTATAATAGCAACTTGTATTACTTTATTATTTTATTTCCTTTACTTCAAGAAGCTGTGCGAAATTTCCATAGAGATTTATCTTGCATGATATAACGAAAAGAAAAAATACCAAATAATTGTAGCTTGGCGTGAAAATTAAACAAGTGTGGACGAAAATATGTGTTTAATTTTTTTCAATATTTTTGTGGAAGAAATTTAAAATCTAAATTTTAAAATTCGCTTTTAATCAGACTAGTCGCAAAATGATAAATCGATTAAAATATTTATTTGAAAAGAAAAAGAAAAAATAATAATAGTAGAGGAATAAAATTAAATATGAATTTTGGAACCGGCATGCGCCATGAATTCTCATCCAAGCAAAATAATCTTGTTCATTTTTTATTTTTATTTCATTTTCGTAATGGTCAATCAGCCTTATAACAATTATCCCGTACATTCAGATATTTTTTTAAAGTATAAATTAATAATTAAGATAACATTAGTTTAATTAATAAAATATTAGTTTATGAGTAGCGTTATATTTATAAAAATTTTATTTATAATTTTTTTTAAATTACACTATATACTATAGATAGTACATACTACTTATATAATACATATTATTTGAGTATGTATTATTCATAATACATATTATATTTCACAAGAATTTATAAATAAAATAAAATAAAATTTGTAAACATAACATATGTGATAGTTGCCGCATATATAGCAGACAAAAGCGCGAGTCGAAGGTTATTAGGCAAAGGAATCAGAAACTGTTATAAAAAAAGCCAGATATAACCGCTTCAAAATCGAAAGCAAATGCAAAAATCGAAAGCAGTTATAGTATGGTTGCACGCATTTTGAAACCATTCTAGACATCACCGTAAACTATGCATTCCACGTTTCCAAAACATTACAAGAGTTTATTCGGTTATAATTTGTATTAACAAACTTTATAATATTTAATTATTTATTGTGATTAAGTGATCAAGAAAGTTCGATACCAGATAATGTCCCTAATTCAATTCACAAATCTAAGCGATTAAAAACTGTTATATTAATAATTTTATATTATATTTTTCTAATAGAAAGAGAAGAACATTGCTACTCTGGAATTTCAAGATGTAATGCAGTTAGAATATAGTTGCACCCGCAAACAATAAGGAAGTCTCATACTGCAATTTTTTCTTATTTTTATTTATAAATGTGAATGGACAAACTTCTACAAGGAAAAACATTTAGATAATGGATAACATGAATAGGGAAAGATATCAAACATCTACTGATCTACTACTAACATTAATTGGGAGTAATAGTATGATGTAGGGGTGTTCGCGGTCTGGATTGGATCGATTTTGGAAGGAAAAATTATCTGATCCAATCCCTTCGATTTGGCCATATAATCATCCATTCGATTTGGACTTTTTTTCAAATCCGATCTGATCCGATCCGATCCAAATTTTTTCGGTTTGGATTGGATCGGTTTTCGGTTTTTTGAAAATCCTAAAATTTGTTTCACACAGATAACATCTTTGATATATATATTGGCTTTGTAAAAAAAATTGAAATACAAAAGCATCAGTAAACGATAATATAGTTTTTTTCGGGGGGACAATGAGATATGAAGCTCTACGCAGATGAAATTTTGTTGATGAGATGTGACTAGGTTTTTTCTTGAGTTTAGTTGATGGGTTAATGGGTCTTGGGTTTAGAAATTTTTGGATTATGATTGGAGAAAGACCAAAGTAAGTAGAGGGGAATTAATATATTGGATCGGTTTGGATTGGATCGGTTTTCATTAAACAATCCAAAAACCGATCCAATCCAATTAAAAATTGCGGTTTTTTTCGGTTTTCAATTTTTCGATTTTCGATTTGTTCGGTTATCGGTTTTTTGGTTCGGTCACCGCGGTTTGAATCGGTTTGGATCGGTTGATGAACACCCCTAGTATGATGGCATCTCTATATCATGTTTTTTCTTGGATAGCCTCCATTAAACTTTCGAAGGTAAGAAGCTTTTTATCAGATTAAGTTCCTTAGTGACATCAATCATACTCATTTTTTTTTTGTGATTTCACTGAACAAGCAAGTCCAATATTAAAAAGTGAACGCAAACAATTTTTGATACATATGGATAATTAGTATCTTGTTAGACAAATGAGGGATCTTCTGGTTTAATGAATAGTGTTGTAATGGAAATAACTAGAGGGTTGTTAGCTGGTGTGAGTAATTGCATTTGGTTGTTAAGTTGTTAGATTCTGTTTTGCCTTGTTGTGTGGCTTTACGCGTGTATTTTCTATTGGTAAATGTTGGGTGGTGCTTTCTTTAGTAAGTATGTGTGTGTGTGTTGTATAAAAATTGAGTTTCCCACTTGAATAATATCATAGAAGTTTATCAAAACCATTTTTGTGGTTTAGGAGGAGAACTCCCCTCGAAGAAAGGCTTTTATTCTGTTTTCTCCTGTTTTGTTTATCTACTCTCTTATCATTTGGTGCTTTCATTGAGTCTTTCTTTTCTTCCTTTCACCATACTTTCATCCTTGATCTCAACCTCCTTCAACAACGCTCACCAGCAATCAGTTCAATCTATTTTTGCGGAGATGAAATATGGTTTTGCAACGATAACCACCACATGCGAGAATATGACGCGCATGCTCCAAAAATTGATCCATGAGTTGCATGCAGGAAACGCAACTATCAAGATTCAGAAGGCCTTTCGCAAATATTCATCGTAGCGGGATGTTACAGAAACTGGAATTAATTTGGGCGAGACAAAATCTGATGTTGTCTCCACAATTACAATGTCATTGGAAGTCTCGGCAAAATTGATTCAACAATCGAAAGAAAACCAACTGCTGATGGCAGATCCAGAACATCAAGAGGTAGTGGATTTTTCGAAGCACCCTGATGGAACCATTATGCGTATTTTTGCATATGATGAATACTCGTCCAGCCCCTTTGCGGAGGATTTCAAATCTTCGTTAACCCATTTCGTCTTCGAAATACCACTTGTTCTCCTCAGCTTGGGTAGGTTTGAAGTGCACTTCGGTGACCGTCCCAATCTCAAAGTTGTGCTCCCACCTCCAGCAGATCCACCTTAGGAGCTTTCAAATTCTGACCTGTAGTGCTGTAATGGAAATGACTAGAGGGTTGTTAGTTGGTGTGAGTAATTGCATTTGGTTATTAAGTTGTTAGATTCTGTTTTGCCTTGCTGTCTGGCTTTACGCGTGTATTTTCTGTTGGTAAATGTTAGGTGCTTTCTGTTAGAAGGGGTGTGTATGTTGTATAAAAACTGAGTTTCCCTCTTGAATAATATCAGAGAAGTTTATCGGAACCATTTTTGTGGTTTAGGAGGTAACCTCCCCTCGAAGAGAGGCCTTTATTCTATTTTTCTCTTGTTTTGTTTATCTGCTCTCTTATCAATTTTCTACATTAGGATACATAAGCCTAAGGTTCTCACTGTCAGTAGCGTTCTCTCCATCGGTGAGAATAGTCAGGTCCACAATCTGCAAAAGGTGATTCGAAAGTGAAATTTTAACATAATTATGAAGATTGTAACCATCTCTAAACATTTCATCTGTGGGTCTTCTTTCGGTTACTATTTCTAAAACCAGAATTCTGAAGCTATACATATTGCCTTCAATTAACACCTCAAGACACATTCCATACTTTGAAATACATAATCCAAATCAACTAAATTAGTTAAAGTTATCAGCAAAATATTAACAAAAAAATTCAAAAAAGTAAGAGCTAAAACTTGAAACTAAAAGATTTCACAACTTAACCAAACAATATTAGGGTATACTTGGAGGAGCATAACCAACCGTGCCCTTTATTCCAATTGTGCTACTTTGCATCAGAGAGACTCCAACACTTGAGAGCAATCTTGCTAGGCCAAAATCACTCACATGAGCTACCATGCAACTGTAAGAACCCGCACTGTTAATTAAGGAAAATAATTAATTAAATGTGTGAAATTAGAAAATAATTCCATAATTGACCTTAATAATTATGAGAAGGCTTAAATAAATATAGAAAGTGATTAAGAATGCTGAAAGTCGCTTTTCGGACGAAAAGTGCAGATACTGGTTCTGCTACTCGGTATAATTGTGTACCGATGAAATATCTCGGAAAATTATTATAAGTGTATGAATATTCCTAGAATATTATATAGGACTTGTAAAATAAGTTTCAGGCTAAAATAATGAGAACTGGTGCCAGAACTGATATTGGCTATGGAAAAGCGCGTACCGGAAAGGTGCTGCGAAAAATAAAATAAAAATATGATAAATCTTAGAAAAATGAGTAGGTTCAGAATCTTAAGTTTGGGATTAAAATGCTAAGCGTAGCAATTAGCACTAATACTGTGCGATTAAGACTTAAAGCACTATATATATGCATTGTTTGCCCAAAACCCTAGGCCATACAATATCCCTTCGTGACTTGGTGGCTGATCAGCCCTTCCCCACTGTTCTATTGCCTTCCCTTCCCCATTTCTTGAGCCTAGAGGCCATTTCTTCATGAAATCTTCTCCTAAACACTTGATGTGAGTGAGGTATACCATTGGGGGTGAGTTGTGGAACTTGTTTCTGGGTTGTGGCCACTGCCTTTGTGAGTTTTTGGTGCTGACTTTTGGTTTGGTGGAATGTGAATCTTTTATCATGGTTGTTGAAGCTCCAAGTGTCAACCTTTGTGAAGAAAAACCAAGTCTTGTGTGCCATTTTTGTGCACCCTTGAGGTCTGGACTTTGGGGGCTGTTTGTTGAGCTCCATGAGCCTTTGCTACTCTGTTTGAGTCTTGGGTAAGTGTCACCAACCATGACCTTGTGTTTCCTTTGCTAAAAATGAAGCCTTGATGCATGTAACAAGCTAAAGATCATAACTTAAGGTTGGGTAAGCTTAAACACACCTAGAAATGCATGTGTTAGCTTCTATAATCGGTAAAAATAGATCCTTAGGAATGATATCTCGCGAAAATGCAGAATCTGAGTTCTGCCGCGAAATATCCGGATATTGGGTTGGAAATATTCGGATATTGATATCCGGATATGGATATCCGGGTATGGGGTTCTGAATATCCGGATATTGCCAGACAGATATCCGGATATTGATATCCGGATATGCCCCCGACAAATATCCGAATATTATAGGTTTTCAAGGACAGTGAGGGTACTATTCATGCATAATGCTATTTTGGGTTTGTGGACGCATGCTTAGTCAGTGTGGGATTCTATATTAATTAATCTAAGTCTGAATCAAAGTGATTTAGGGCTTGTGGCTTTGTGAGAAGCCTTAAGACATGAAACGTAAAGGAAAGGCGTTGTCTTTATGTCATATGCTTGTAGAGTATGAATATTAATACTATGATTGGTCCAAACAGATTGTGATTGTGCTGTGTGTGGACTTTGAGCTTGGTTGGACTCTTGGCTTGGATAGTTAGCGTGCAAGGTAAGCTTTCGTGTCCTCGGCTTAGCCATTGTTTGTTCCACCATGTCCCATGGGGGGATGGTTATATGCATGATGTGTTTTCATGTACTGTTTTATTGAAATGCTATGGAGTTGTTAAGTGCAAAATGCTTATGATATGTATGTGGTGTTTCGCTTAACCAGGAAGCCATGGGGTGGTCTGGGGGCAGGTACAGCATGGGCTAGTACTGTGTGGGTAATAGACGTATTCCTGCACTTCTCTGATCAGTAGAATTGTTATAACACACATGACATGATTATCTGCTGCATTGCACTATTTTGGAACTTATACTGTGTAACTGCATTTGGAACTTATATTGCACATGTAAGTGAGCTTGGGGTGGAAGATCCTTGAGAACCCCCTGTCTTACTAAGATTTCTTGTTTAGAGATCTCACCCCACGTTTGGGGACACTTATTTCAGGTTCAGGTAACTTAGGGGCGGATGCCTCTAGCGGCAGAAGGCCGGAGCTTAGTTGACTCTTTTATGATGTATGCTGAAATGACTAGATATTGGATGCTATTTATGTTTTCTGTCATGCTTATGTTATTTGATTTGAGACTCTAGTTGGGTGTGTTGCCTTATTTGGCGAGCATGAGGTTTGTCCATGCTGCTTTGATGTTAGTACCTTTTAGCTTGAGTTGTATAAACTATCAGGGTTGTCCGGTCTACGTGTTGTAGTTTCGTGACTAGAGACACATTTATGCTATTTGTATATTGAGGTATTTCAGTTAGCTGTCTTTTGCAATTTGCATACAGGCGGTGTTTTTGAAATGAATTAAGTAATTCAACTTGGCTAATGATAATGACGTCATAATTGAAAAGAAAAAGATATTCCGTATTTTTAAATTAAGCATGGCTTAATACGATGATATGATAACAAACCGGATATATACGGGGTGTTACAGTAACCATCAAGAAGAACATTGCCAGGCTTCAAATCACAATGAATGATAGCTTGCTCACATTCGTATTGAAGATAATAAAATTCTGAAGCAACATAACTAATAATATTTAACCTTTCTTCATGGTTCAATGATCTAGGCTGATATGCAATATATGTTACTGGATGCAACCAACTTTCTAAGCTTCCATTTGTTATGTACTCAAAAACAAGAGCTTTAGGGTCTGTTTGATTTGTGTTTTACAAAATATTTTTTGTTTTTTTAAAAAAAAAAAAAAAAACAAGTTTGATACTTGATGTTTTGTAAAAAAAAAATTTAAAAACATGTTTCTTTTTTTGGGTTTTAAAACAGAATTTACAGAACACCTTTTAGGTGTTTTTGTTCTAGTTTTCTATTCTTTGTTCTCAAACTAAAAAAATACGGAGAACACTCAATTCTTATTAATGGCAAGACCGTAAATAACTATACATTAGAAATCCTTTACTCTTTGGACTCTTTCATCGTGAATGTTATACTCTTCTATAGAATCCTCATTCCACCTGCATCTCATACTCTCAGCATCATCTTCACATCTTCGATTTCTATTTCATCTTGGGTTTGAACTTCTTCTTTATTGTCTTTTATTTTGGTTTTTGCTTGTTCTTCTTCGTCTCTTTTTTTTGTTTATTTTCTTTATTGGTCGTCGGTGATGGCAGCTCGCTCCTCTCACATCGCTGACTGCAATGTCCGCGACCAAACAAGAACCATATATGTTGCAGAGTGTTTGTGTTGTGAATACTTCGTAGTAGCAGCTCATTGAACAACGATCCCACTCCTCTTAGGAAAATCAAACTCACTCACACATCTCTCTTCTCTGGTAAGTGCTTCTTTCTCTCTCTCTCTTAGTCCCGTGGATACATTGTTACGGGTATAGAGACTTCATCACATAAGAAGAGGACCAATAGGGTGAAAGGGTTTTGCATCATGGGCCATTGACCATGTTAAATGAAGGATGTTTTAGTCATTTCATGTAGAAACAGTTAGTTAGTTACGTAAGTGAGTTAGTTAATAACAGATGTATAAAGAGGGAAAACTGTGAGTGTTGTATTCATTGAGAATTTGATTGAGAAATAAGATTGAGTTACTGTTTCATTCAGATACAGGTCTACATCTTGTATCATTGGTGCTTTCATTGCTGAATTCACCACTATAACTATGAGGGTTCAAGAGCTTGCAGATGAATTCACGCAACATAAGGATCAGAGTAATCAACGATTTGATCAGTTATTGGAATCGATGGAAGCTCGATTTCAAGCAATGGAAAATCGTTTTCGAGAGATGTTGGTTCAGGGTTCGAAATCATTTTCGGAAACCTATTCTTAAGAGACTCTTATTCACAATTTGAAGGTATATAATCATTCTACAATGTTGCATGATGATTCCAAAGCGGTTCTGAAATATGTGAAGACGGAAATTCCAAAATTTGAAGGAAAAGACCCAAACACATGGGTTTTCAAAGTGGAATTATTCTTCAAGATCCAACAGGTTCCCGAACACTTGAAGATGGAATTAGCAGGGCTGCGTATGGAAGGTGTTGCGGCTGATTGGTATCAGTGGATTTTTAACAGTGGTAAAGTTTCGTCTTGGGAGGAATTTGTTCGCATAGTTCGTGAATGTTTTGGTCCTTCCAATTACAAGGATGTTCGAGGACTTTTAGTCAAGCTATTGCAAACAGGATCATTAGCTGATTACATGGCTGAATTTCAAAAGTTGATGAATCAGGTAACCAATGTTAGTGATGAATTGTTAATGATTTTTTCATATCTGGTTTACAATCAGATCTTCAAGGAGCGATACAATTGCGTTCTCCTACCTCATTACATCAAGCTATGCAATTAGCAATAGCCTATGATAATCATCATGTAGAGCTTCGTTCTTCGATGTCTACACAGTACAAGAAAGGATTCACTAGATATAACATTGTGCATCCAGTGGAGAAACCAAATGTAGCAGCATTACCAGCAGTGGCCACTTCTAGTTCTTTACCTATGAAGAAATTCACAAATGACGAATTGCAAAAAAAAAAAGACCTCGAGTTGTGCTACACATGTGATGAGAAATGGAACTCTAAGCATCGTTGTAAAGCGAAAATGCTTATCATGGTGGTTGATGATTCAGAATCTGAGGGAGAGCAGGAGGAGGAAATTCTATGGCGAAAAGACGATAATTCTGTACCAAGAGTTTATGCTGCCTTACATTCTTTTGCTGGAACTAAGAACCATGTTCGATCATTGGTTCTTATAGCTAATATCAACCAGCAACAGGTACAAGTTTTAGTTGATTCTGGTAGTTCACATAGTTTTATCAGAAGGGACTTAGCTGAGAAACTTAAGTTACCCATGGTACGTGCTACTAAGATGAGAGTATTTATGGGTAACAAGGAGTTTTTGCTCTGTGAGAATAAATGTGCTAAGGTGCAGTTGTGGATTCAAGGTTACTGCTTTGAGAATGATTTGTTTGTTGTGGATTTATGTGATCTGCACATAGTCTTAGGCATGCAGTGGTTGGTAACACTTGGTCGTGTTACACAGGACTATGTTGCATTGCTAATGGAGTTCCAATGGAATAATCAATTGGTAGTATTACATGGTGTCAAACCAGAACATGGCAGTAGGCACAAATTGCAAACAAACTCTGTATGTCACTCTCTGTTGCTGACAGATTCTCAATCACAGGATGTCCAGGTAAATTCTGACCTTGTTCTTGTGAAGGAGAAAATACGTTCTCTTTTATGGCATATCTTGCTTGCTTGTCAACAAGTTTTTGATATCCCTAAATCGTTGCCACCATTTAGAGATATAGTGCATGCCATTTAGTTAACAGATGATTCCAAACATGTTAAGGTGAAACCTTATAGATATCCTCATCATCAAAAATCTGAAATAGAAAAACAAGTGGCTGATTTGTTAGCTTCAGGTTGGATTCAAGTGAGCCACAGTGCTTTTTCTTCTCCGGTCTTGTTAGTCTGAAAGCAAGATGGCACATGGAGGATGTGCATAGACTATCGAGCTCTAAATGCTATGACAGTCAAAGATGCCTTTCCTATACCTGCAATCGATGAACTTTTGGATGAATTGTACATTGCTAAGGTTTTTAGCAAGTTTGACCTCCGTTCGGGTTATCATCAAATAAGGATGAAACCAGAAGACATTCACAAAACGGCCTTTAGAACCCATGAAGGCCATTATGAGTTCAAGGTGATGCTCTTCGGCCTCACAAACGCACCTGCCACATTTCAATCGGCCATGAACAAGATATTTTGCCCTTTTTTGAGGAAATTTATTGTGGTTTTCTTTGATGATGTTCTCATTTACAGTTCCTCTTTGGTAGAGCATGTCACTCATTTAGAGATTGCCTTGAATTGTCTACTCCACAACTCTTTCTATGTTAAACTCAGTAAGTGTGAGTTTGGAGCTACTGAGATATCCTACTTAGGACATGTGGTGACTGCCATGGGAGTCAAGGCTGACCCAAAGAAGATCGAGGCTATGATTCAATGGCATGTTCCTCAATCAATCAAGCAGCTGTGTACCTTCTTGGGACTAACTGGTTATTACCGTAGATTTGTTAAAGGATATGCATCCATAGCTCATCCTTTAACAAATTTATTAAAGCTGGACAAAATTTCGTGGAATCAGCAAGCAACCACAACCTTCCAATCCTTGAAAACAGCAATGGCCTCCACACTTGTGTTAATGTTACCAGATTTCAAAATTCCTTTTGTTGTTGAATCGGATGCATCCAGTGTTGGAGTAGGAGCCGTGTTGTTACAAAAAGGGAAGCCAATCTCCTTCTTTAGCAAGAAACTTGGTCCAAGGATGGCTGCCTCGTCAGCCTATGTTCGTGAGCTTTTTGCTATTACTGAAGCCATCAAAAGATGGAGACACTATCTCCTTGGTTCCCAATTTATCATTAAGACTGACCATCAGAGTTTGAAGCAGCTGCTGCATCAAACAATTCAAACACCAGATCAACAAAAATACGTTTATAAATTGATAGGCTACAACTTTACCATCGAGTATAAATCTGGAGCATCCAATATTGTAGCTGATGCCTTGTCTAGGCAGTTTCCGAATGGAGAAAAAGCAGTTCATTATGCTTTACAGTCTGCACCTATGTTTGATATTTGGGAGCAAATCAAAGAAGAGAATAGAATAGATCACGAGTTATTACAAATTCATAAAGCTCTTGATGAAAGGTCTAACGTGGATCATGAATTGCAACGAAAGGATGGGATCCTTTTTCGCACGACTAGGTGTCTGTTGAGCTCCAATTCCAATTTAAGGTCAGTATTGCTAACTGAAGCCCATAGCACTCCAATGGGAGGGCATCCTGGTGTGCAATGCACCTTTCTGCATTTATCAGCTTCAATTTGTTGGAAGAATATGCGGAAGGATGTTACTAGTTTTGTTATGGAATGTACCATCTGTCAACAAATCAAAAATTCCACTCAAGCTCCTTTTGGTTTGTTACATCCCTTACCAGTTCCTGATGTAATGTTCGATGATTTAACTTTGGATTTCATTACTTGCTTACCAAAATCTATGGGTTTGCCACTATATTGGTAGTTGTTGACCGATTGTCTAAATATGGTCACTTTGGACCATTGCCAGCTTCCTATACAGCTGCTACTGTGGCCCAACTGTTTTGTGACATGGTGATAAAACTCCATGGTTTTCCCAGGTCATTAGTTTCAAACAGAGATGCTGTTTTCATGAGTAAATTCTGGCGCCAACTTTTTCAGTTAAGTGGCACTCAATTACATGCAAGTTCAGCATACCATCCCCAAACCGATGGTCAAACGGAGGTGACGAATCGATACATAGAGCAAAATATACGTGATTTTTGCTCTGATCAGAATGCACGTTGGTCTCAGTTCTTGTGTTGGGCTGAATTTCACTACAATACATTAGTGCATTCTGCCATTAACATGGCTCCATTTCAAGCGATTTATGGCAAAGCACCAACTCTGATTCCTCCATATCAGAAGGATTCTGTTAACGTTGAAGTTGTAGATATGATGCTCCAGCAACGTACAACGTGCTCAGCAACGAATGAAGCATCAGGCAGATAAACATCGTCAGGACAGAAGTTTTAACGTGGGAGACCATGTTTTACTCAAATTGCAACCATATCGCCAAGTGTCTGTTGCAAAGAAAGCTCATCACAAACTGGCGAAACGCTATTTTGGCCCGTTTAAAGTTGAGAAAGTTATTAATCATGTTGCTTATAAATTGGCTTTGCCGGAGGGAAGCTTAATTCATCTTGTGTTCCATGTCTCTGTTTTAAAACCTTTTCATGGCACCAGTGATATTAGTTTTGCACCTTTACCAGTTTTGAGTGTGGCCAACAAACCTGTCCAGCAACCAGTTGCAGTTTTAGCTTCACAACAAATATCTGTTAAAGGGAGGGCAGTACTACAATGTTTGATACAATGGTCTTCCACTGTACCTGAAGATGAATCGTGGGAAAACATTTCCGACTTGCGCAGTAGCTATCTAGAATTAAACCTTGAGGACAAGGTTGTCTTCAAAGGGAGAGCAAATGTTACGGGTATAGAGACTTCATCACATAAGGAGAGGCCCAATAGGGTGAAAGGGTTTCCATCATGGGCCATTGACCATGTTAAATGAAGGATGTTTTAGTCATTTCATGTAGAAATAGTTAGTTAGTTACGTAACTGAGTTAGTTGATAACAGATGTATAAAGAGGGGAAACTGTGAGTGTTGTATTCATTGAGAATTTGATTGAGAAATAAGATTGAGTTACTGTTTCATTCAGATACAGCTCCGCGACTTGTATCATACATTTACTTGATTGATTCATCGGTTTGTGTTGAATTTTGTGGAGAAGTTTGAATATTTTGTTGGTAATAACAACCCTTAAGATAAAATAAGATTTTTTTTCTTTCATTAACCCAGTTCTATTTAGATTTTACCATTTTTTCTCTCTCTTTTTAGGGGGGATTATTAATATATTTTATAACTTGTAGCATGCAGTTTCTTCTTATGGGTTTGTGGAGCATGCTGATTTTTCAGTAAATTGGGTAGGGGATTGATATGCTTGCACTTCCATTATTCAACTTCATACCCCCACTATATACATGGATGTGTGTTCTATATGTTTTGGATATAACTATGAGAACTATACTAAGAGAATTCCTATAGGTAATTAGTATGAATGATGGGTACATTATTAATTTGTATATGTTATATGTAGTAAAATTAAAATATACAGCCTATGTGGTTGCTTATATGAGCTATCATGGCTATTCTAATTTTATTATATGCCTTTAGGGCTATTTGTTTCAAGAACAGAGTTCCAAAAACATGTAAGTGGATATTATGCTTGTGAATGTATGTATCCATGTGAATGTATGTTGTTCTCCTTGATGTGTACTTGAGTTATGTGATTAAGTTATTGGACAACCATAAGAATTGTGAGAGAATTATAAATGTTTAAGAGTACCATGGCTAAGAAATAGGATTAGGATTTAATACTCAATCATCCTACCAAATGTTGTCCCCTTTGTGGAACCCACGATTTCCTACTCTAAGTCACAATTGAAAATTAGTTGAACCACCATCCTTTTGCTCCTTTACTGAACATTTGACATTTCCACCATATTCATGTATGTAGTCACTTGGTTATCTTGATAACACATTGCACCTATCAATTCTTCGGCCAGACCCCATTGTTTATCAATTTAACTATCCAATTCCACTCTTGAGAATCTTACACGGTCAAGTCATATTGGTCAAGCCACCTTGCACTTTCTAATCATCCACTGCCCACACGCTTGAATATAAAATATTTTTCAAACAAACCAAAAGCACCACTTGGTTGTGAGAGTGTTTACATGTTGTACACTCTTGGATAATTCCATCTCCCTAGACCGTGTAACCTATCCTAGTATTTGATTTCATTTAGGCTGAGCAAGCTAACTCATAAAATAACTACAAAACCTCCTATTTAAGTCACAAATTTGCTTAGTTATCATGCAAGGACACCACCCACCTCCATTCTAAAGATGAAAATAATTTTATACCAAAATTTTACACCAAAATAAAACATAATGATATTGTAGATTCTTTATGGCAAAAATGTATGCCAAATCCCAAAAGTGCAGAACTTGTTGTGTTTGTATTAATTAGGAAGTGTAGATAATTTTTTCTAACTATCTTAGTATTCTTTTGTTGAAGTATAGGATAGGTTATAGCTCTCATGGATATTGATAATCCTTCATCAGAAAATGATGTTTGTAGCTTTGATGAATCTGCATCAGATTCAAGTGATGATGAATTAGTTGAGCTATGCATCATTGATATGATTTGCGGTTATAATAAGAAATTTTTAAATAAAACTAAGGTTCAAACATCTATATTAACTGGTCGTGACTTTGTTACTGAGATATTAAATGGATCTGGAACAGTTTGTTTCGAGTTATTTCGAATGGAAAAAACATGTTTTACTAATTTTTGCAATGAATTGAGGGGGAAGTTACTTAAGTGACTCAAGAGATGTGCTTCTGGAAGAAAAAGTTTCTATGTTTTTGTTCATAATTGGGCATAATGTTCGCCATAGAGTGGTTTCACATCGCTTTCAGCATTTTACAGAAACAATATCTCGTTATTTTAAGGAGGTATTAAGAGCAATATGCTGATTGGGAAAAGAGCTGATAAAATAAATAAAAAATAATCCAATATATTATCCTTGGTTCAATGTATGTAACTTTATTGCTTATGATATTTATTCATGTTTTTCTTTATTTTTTTATCTAATTTTTAATTGCTTTTATTTGGATTCTTGCGATTATAGAATTGTTTGGGTGCAATTGATGGCACACATATAAGTGCATGGGTTCCCGCTGAGAAACAACCATCATGCATAGGTAGAAAGACAATTGTCACACAAAATGTCATGTGTATCTTTCAATATGTATTTCACATATGTGCATTCGGGGTGGGAAGGAAGTACACACCTAACAAGCACGGACACGTTAATTTTTGCAAAATTTGTGTGTCGGACACAGACACGCTCCGACACGTGTCGGACACGCAGTCAACATTTTAGGACACGTGGTCAACTCTCCGACACGCTCCGACACGTTTTTTTTTAGTCTTATTTTTTTTATTAACTAAAAATAAAAAATCATTTATAAATTAATTTTTTCCTGTTATGAATTTTGACATGAAAAATTAACAACGTACGAATTTTTTTTTTATATTTATGTTATAAAATTTGAATGTTTGAGTGGTTATATGACTTATTATGGACTATTATATGTATTAAATATAAATTATATTATATATATTAAAAATATTATTTAATATCAAAACGTGTCCCAACGTGTCGAAATATGCCATTTTTTAGAATTAACGTGTCAATGTGTCGTATCGTGTCAGTGTCCGTGCATCATAGGTGTACACGATGCAAAAGTTTTTAGTTGATTCATTAACCAATCCAAATGCATAATTTCCATGGCCATCTAGAGGTGAATATTATATTGTTGAATTTGTCTTCTGTTAATGAAGTAAATAATTTATATTCAATGTTAATATATACTCCATTGATGTAGGTATATTCTATCTTGTGGATTCCGGCTATCCTTGCACCAGAGATTTCCTTTCCCCCTTTTAGAGGCGAAAGATATCTTGCACAAGAATACACTGGTCGAGGTAGACAACCAAGACGTCGTGATGAGTTATTCAATTATCGGCATTCATCTTTAAGAATGACAATTGAGCGATGCTTTGGAGTCTTGAAGAACAGATTTACTATTTTGAAGTTAATGCCTCCATATAAACTATAATAGCCTTAACCTAATTAAATAGTAAATTACATGTAATTAAGTAAATTAGCATGTATTAATGAGTTGAAATAAGTAAAAGGCCTAATTAAATTAATTTGCATCACTTTTGAGGTAAAAAGTGCAGTCAGTGAAAATTATGGGGTAAAAATGGGTGTAGGCAAAAGTACCCAACATATAAAAGTAAAAGTAACAATATTCCTAGAAAATATTTCATATATTTGGGTAAAGTTTGAAAGAGAACAGAGTTAAATAGATAGATAAGCTTTTACCCGGTTGAACTTAACTTAAGTAAGTTAAGTGAACAAACCACATAACCTCCCTCATTTCCTTCTTCTTCCTCGACAGCAACCATAGTGAGAGGGAGAGGAGAGAAGCTTTTCAAGCCCTAGATCACAACTTTCTCATTTCTCATCCAAAGCCAAAACCACTTCAAATCTCCTCCTCTTTCTTATTCCTAACTTAGTTTTGAGTGGGAGCCATTGTGGAGTGAGATATTGCTTGTGGAAAGGGGGAAAAATTTGACATTGAAGGAGCTTGAGGTGGATTCTTCCATTCTTGTGGTTCGGAACCCTCACCTTGGACCATTGTGGTTGGATTGTGATAAGTTTTCCATCTATTTTGGTTAATTTGAATGAGATGCATGTTTAGGGTTTTGGTTTATGAAGATGCATGAATATTGGGGTACGTTGGAGAGGGATTGAGACTAAATTCATTTGTAAAAGTTGTTAGGAATGGTAAATAAATGGTAGAAGTGAAGTTAATTTGTGATTTGAGTTAGTTTCAATAATCTTGGAAAATTATGCTTGAAAGTGTGGATTTTCTTGCATTGTTGAGCCTTGGTTGATGGTGTCCATATTATTGCTAGGATTGAGGCAAGTGGACCACATTGAGTGATCAAGCATTGGTGGAATCCAAGGAGCTTGATTAGGCTAGTTGTTTGGTAAGTTCATAAGCTTGTTGATGGAGCATGGATTTTCTATGTTGTTGATGAATATAGAGGTATTCATGGATGTATGTTGATTGATTTCACACTCTTGAATATGGTGTATTGGTGATTAGAAGGAATTGCCAAGTGGACATACCAAGAAAGGTTGGTGTGGATAAGTGAGCTAGAAGAAAGCTTGCAAAAGGTGGGGAAGCATCAAGAGGTAAATCTTTGGATCTTGGAGGTTAATCCATCTTGTTGTTCCACCATTTCTTTTATAGAAGTAATGATTAATGAATGGATGATTGAGTGGTGATGTTAGTATTATGGTATGTTTGCATTCATATAGTATTGTTGTGTCAATGGAGAAAGGGCCAATGGACAAGAACTAGGGGCAAGGTTGTATGCTTAGTGGAAAGGACTAAGATGCAATTAAAGCTTGTGTGATGATTTGATTCTTTAATTCTTTGGCCATTTGAATGCATGAGTATGCTGCAGTTCAATCATTACTGTTATTGCCTCTCGATATATGATGTAGTTCATGCCATGTGTATACTAACCCTTCATGCAGGAAGTGAACTCTGGGGTTGGAGAAATTCTCCAAGAACCCTGGGTTTATTGAGTTTTATCTCACCCCGTTTGGGGACTGTTATTTCAGGTGTTAGCAGAGAAGATACTGGGCGAGGCAAAGGGCCCGAGTAGCTTGCATATGATAGATGATATTTGAGATATTTTAATGCATTAGTGATATATGAATGCAATTAGGACTTAGAAGTTGATCATTGATGTTGTATAGCCCTGGTAGGACTTTGCTCACTTCTTATTTCTAAGTCTTTGGTATGTAATCATTTTGAACCACATTGATGTAATTGAGCCTCTTTGGATATCATGTGAGCCTTGAAATGGCAAGAATCACGTATTGAAATTGTTGTATATTGTCTATTAGGTGAAAGAAAACCTTTGGGGTTGAGAATTAATGTAAATATAAGGATATTATGGCTTGTTATCCATTTTGCATATCCTATATGATAGATTTGGACCTTTGTGTCTTAATTGAAGTTATAGATCTTTTTTTTAGCTTTCTAACAAGACCAAGAGTGCATCAATCGGATAAGTATAACTCAGGTTACGGGTAGAATACCAATGTAGGGTGAAATCTCCAGACTGTCGCGCTACGAGCGCCAAAGTTAGCGTTGTCAACGCGGGACGACGCGAGGAGGTCGCGCTACCAGCGCGGGACCCCTGTGAAATTCAACACTTTTTCTTCAAGAATTCATAACTTGAGCTACGGTGCTCCGATTTGGCCGCAGTTTGAACCTATGCGTAACTAGCGAAGAAATCTATAACCTATTAGAAAATGAATACCACAGAAATAGTATAAAATTCCATAAGTAAACTAAAAAGTGGAGGTGTTTAGTGTTGAATAACGATAAAAATGAAATGTTAAGCCTTGTTAGTCTAAGGGGACTACTTGGCACACTATAGGGGTAACGTATGGTTTAAATAAAATTATATTAGGTGTTCCACACATAGTTTAAGTTATGATTACAGCTATTGGAATTGTTTTAATTACGGATTTGATTTTAAACATAAATGTTTATAAATAAAAAGGAAAAAGTTTATCCGTACTTTAATTCAATTGTTGTGATTGTAACTGCGCCTAATGCCATACGTAATGTTAACAAACCGGTTCTAGAACGGGATGTTACATAAACCTTCTAGGCAGCCACTCATAGTGATAGTATGTTGTGCTTTTCATAATTACATACACAAGTGGAATTTATGTGATGATTTGTTTAGAATGTGAGAAGACATTGATGAATCAAAGCGATGATGTGGTTGCCACGTACTCAAAGTTAATATCTTGATGATTCCACGTCAACATAGTTTTGATGATAACAAAAAAACTCAAAGAGAAATGCTCAAAGACGAAGCAACATCCAAAAGAAATCAAGCAAATGTGAAAGCACACAAATCAAGCATCAAGCCAAGTCCAAGATCTCAATGGTATATTCATTTAGGACTTAGAATAAATATGTAAAGGTGTATAGATTCTAGCATTGCATGAGCTCAAGTCATACATCTAATTACCTAATCATAAAGTGCTTAAAGAACCTTGATCTAACAAGTCAAACATGCATTACAAGGTCTTTGATATAACTTAAGCACGAAGCAGCCTTTGCACAGTTCAATCACACTTATTCATGATCCTAATTTGCTCCTTTACTTTTAAAAGAATGCATTTTCAAATAAATGACAAAATAAATGGTTTAATATGCCCAAAATTGGATTGGAAAGGAACCTACATGATATAAACACTTCTAGACATATTCCATAACCAATTACATGCTTTACATGTTGTAAAGACCATTTTTGAATGAAAAGTAACTCAGAATTCGTGCAAAAAGTGAGCTGCCATGAAATATCCGGATATTGCACTGAGAATTTCCGGATATTAATATCCGGTTACTATATCCGGATATGAGCCCGATAAATATCCAGATATGTACGGATCACAACGGCTATAAACGGCTAGTTTTCAAATGAGGTGTCATTATAAATACCCACATCAACAGTAATGAATAGTGGACGACCATAGATCATTTATTGAACCTTTATTACTCATTCTAGCCTATTATTGCTCATTGATTACTTACTTTACTCATTGCATACACTTGAGCTCATCTTTCCTTTGAAGCTATACATCTATTAGTTCCTCAATTTGTGTAATCTTTACTTTGAGAGTACTTAGCCATTTTCAATCACTTCAATCTTACTTCTTGAATTGAGAGGGGAGTGAACCCTATACTAGAGAGGTCACCAAATTCCTAAAAAAAATTGGAGTAAAAAATTGTGAGGCATCAAGAGCCTGAAGTCTTGAAAGGTGTTAGAGGTTTGTCAAGCACCCTCAAGCTTGATAGTTAGAGAAAAGAATTGATCGAGCGGTTTCAGTCTGAACGTAGGTCACGGTTGTGGTGACTGAACAAGGATACATCCAGTTTGCAATTTCTCTAACCTTTATCTCTTTACTTAAGTATTGAAATTGCATTTTTAGATTGTCTTTATCTATTCGCTTGCTTATTTTGTTGATCTCTATACTTGCTTTTACACTTAGATTTTTTCTTATTAAATCACTTTATTGAAGAAATACTCTTTAAAATATCAAAGGAGGCACTTTGCGAAAAGAATTTGTAAAACTCAATTCACCCCCTTCTTGAGTATTAAAGCCACTTGTCCAACAAGTGGTATCAGAGCTTGAACTCTTGTGTAAAGAGCTTAACCACTTCAGGAGAAGGGATGGCTTCTTTGAACCATGATATGCCCCTTAAGGGATCTTCGAGTACTAGACCTCCATTTTTCAATGGCGTTGATTATTCTTATTGGAAGAGTCGGATGAAAATATTTCTTCAATCTAATGATTTAAGAGTATGGAACATAGTTGAAAAAAGAGTATACACCACCCTATGTAGTTCCGATATGATACGTGACACGACACGACACGACACTCCGACACGTCAATCCTAAAAAAATATAGATTTCGATACGTTGGGACACGTTTTGAATATTAAATAATATTTTTAATTTATATAGCGTATATTTCATTTAATATTCAATAATTTAACAAAAAATAAAACTAAATTAATAATACCCATCAACACGTTATAAAGGTGTAAGCTTTAATAAAAAAATAGGAACTGGGATGAGAGAGAGAAAGATAATATCAGATAGAGAGATCAAATCAGATTAGAGAGATATTAGAGATAAGGAGATACAACAAGAGCGTAATAGGAATTAACAACAATGATGCTGAGAAGATCTCTTATCTACTTAAGGGGGAAAAGGCAAAAATTAAATAAATTGATATGATCAGGTAGAAGCTTTATTAATATATTTTAATTTTTTAAAAAATATTATTTTAAAAAATAACTTTTTTACGAAAATGCCATTTGACCGTGTCGGAGCGTGTCAGACACAGTCAAATTCGCGTGTCGAAATGGTCAACGTGTCGGGAATGTTGATCGCGTGTCGGACACCGTGTCGGAGCGTGTTGGCGCGTCGGAACGTGTCGGACACGACACTCCTTGTTTTTTGGAGTGTTCGTTCTTCCTTGACACCACCTACTATAAAAAATGAGAAAAATGAAGATGTTTCTAAAGATATAGATGATTACACCGAAGATGAAGTTAAGAAAGGAAATTGGAATGCTAAAGCTCAAAACTTGATCACAAATGTCTTAGGTCATGATGAATACTTTCGTGTTTCAAATTGTAAGAATGCTAAGGAAATGTGGGATATTCTTTAAATAACCCATGAAGGAACTAGTGATGTTAGATTTACAAAATTAAATGCACTCACTAGAGAATTTAAAATGTTTGAGATTCATGAAAATGAAGGCATTCAAAGTATGCAAAAGAGATTCACGCACCTCGTCACACATTTAAATGCTTTAGATAAATCTTCTACTAACCTTGAGTTAATTGCTAAGGTGATGAGAAGTGTGCACAATAGGGAATGGCAACCCAAGTTGACAGCTATTACGGAATTAAAAAATTTGAAGACCATGGATCTTGCAACCTTGTTCAATAAGCTCCAAGAGTATGAAATGGAGCTAACTAGAATAACCTTGAAGGAACAAGTCATCAAGAAAAGTAAGAGAATTTTCTTGAAAGCCTCGACACCAAGCAAAAAAAAGGATGAGGAAAAAGAAGATGAAGATTCTGAAAATGATCTTGATGAAGATAAGATGAGTCTCTTCGTGAAGAAGTATGGAAAATTTTTTAAGAAGAATTTTTCAAAGAGATCCACATTTCCTCCTAGAAGAAGATCTAAGATGAAGGATCCTCACAACTCATCATCACTTGCTATGAATGTGGAAAAACCGGTCACTACAAATCGGATTGTCCAAATATTCAAAAGAAAGACAAATATGAAAAGAAGCAAGGCAAGGATAGAAAGAAATTCAAGAAGGCTTATCTTGCATGGGATGACGAATCTAGTTCTTCCGATGATAGCTCCAAGGAAGAAGCAAACCTATGCTTCATGCAAGATTGGAGACCACCGGAGAAATCAAGCAAAGGAACTCAACATATATGTCTAATGGCAAATGAGGACAAAAATGAATCTGAAACCGAGGTAAACTCATCTTGCTCTACTATTTCCCCTTCATATGATGAGTTGTCTGACATGTTTGAAGAAATGCATAATGAAACACTAAAACATGTTAAAACTCTTAGAGCATCAAGAAAAACTATTAGTTTTTTGGAAAAACAAATTGCGTCTTTAGAAAAGAAAGTGAAAGATTTGAAAGATGAAAATGAAACTCTCAAATTACTTGATACTAGTACTAGTTGTATCAAATGCCTATCTTCAAATGATCATGCATCTTCAACATCATGTACATCATGTAAAGATCTAAACAATGAAATTGATGATTTAAATGAAATTCTAAGCAAATTCACATGTGGAAGAGATAACTTAAATGTGTTGCTTGGTAAACAAAGATGCATGTTCAATAAATCCGGTTTAGGCTTTGACATTAGCACACAAGAAAAATCATATAAAAACTTTTTCATTTCTCCATCCTACATGATAAGTAGCTCATTCATTAAATGTTTTCATTGTGGTGGAAAAGGTCATAGTGCGTCCACATGTAAAGTTAGAAAGAATGGTATTATTGGGCAAAAGAAAGTGTGGGTTCCTAAGGGAATTAAGCCTAAGACTAACACACAAAGACCCAACAAGGTTTGGGTACCAAAGATTAAATCTTGACTTTGTGATGTAGGTTTGCTTGAAGGCTAAAAGCTTCAAGTGGTACTTGGATAGTGGTTGCTCAAGTCACATGACGGGAGATGTAATTAAATTCCAATCATTCACAAAGAAAGATCATGGACATGTTTCCTATGGAGACAACAACAAAGGAAAGATACTTGGTATTGGAAAAGTTGGTAACTCATCTTCCGTCTCTATAGAAAATGTTTTACTTGTTGAGGGCCTAAGACATAAGTTGCTTAGCATTAGTCAATTATATGATAAAAATTATAGAGTTATACTTTTGACTCAACCTCTTGCAAAATCGAAAGTCTAATTGATGGGCAAGTTAAGTTTCTTGGTCATAGAGTGGATAACATTTATATGATAGACTTAGATGGTATGCCTTCAAATGATGATAAATGTTTGATTAGTAAGGAAGATGACTCTTGGCTATGGCATAGAAGAATAGCACACATTGACATGGGTCAATTAAGCAAATTGATTTCCTTAGACCTAGTGATTAAGTTACCAAAGCTCAGATTTGAAAAAGATAAAGTTTGTGATGCTTGTCAAATGGGAAAACAAGTAAAGGCTTCTTTTAAATCAAAAAATTTTGTTTCTACCACAAAGCCTTTACAACTTTTACATATGGATCTTTTTGGACCAACTAGAACATGAGCTTTGGTGGCAATTACTATGCTTTGGTCATTGTCGATGATTATTCTCGCTATACTTGAACTTTATTTCTTACATATAAAAGCGATGCTTTTAAATCATTCAAGAGATTAGCCAAGTTTATTCAAAATGAACAATCTTCAAATATTGTTTCAATTAGAACCGATCATGGTGGAGAATTTGAAAATCAAGATTTTGAAATCTTTTGTGAAGAAAATGGTATTGAACATAATTTTTCCGCTCCTAGGACTCCACAACAAAATGGAGTTGTAGAAAGGAAAAATCATGTATTGGAAGAACTTGCTAGAACCATGTTAAATGAAAATGATCTTCCAAAATATTTTTGGGCGGAAGCCGTTTGCACCGCGTGCTATGTTATGAACCGTGTTTTAATTAGACCTATTTTGAAGAAAACTCCCTATGAACTTTACAAAGGAAGAAAACCCAATATTGTATATTTTCATATTTTTGATTGTAAATGTTTTGTTTTAAATAATGGAAAAGAAAACCTTGGAAAATTTGACTCTAAAGTCGACGAAGGTATATTTCTAGGATATTCACTTACAAGTAGAGCTTACAGAATCTATAATAAAAGAACAATGGTCATTGAAGAGTCTATTCATGTCTTATTTAATGAGACTAACAATGCCTTGCCTAGAAAAGAACTTTGTGATGATGATGTTATAGAAAGCATGGAAAACATAAACTTGGATGGAAAAGAGGAAGATGAAAGGCAAAAAGAAAAGGAAGCAAACAATAAAGAAACACCAAGTCAACAAACTAATGATGG
>NW_026899593.1:0-8671 GCF_033153095.1 Gastrolobium bilobum | reverse complement strand
GTTAATGGCCAACGACTTAAGCATTATTGGGGAGGACATGCAGACAAGGAGAAGTCTGTTATCTCCTTAGGAGAACCTAACTAAGTTCAAGAAAGAGCAAGTCAGGCTGAAGACTTAAAATCAAGCACTCTATGGAGGCAGCCCTAGGATACTAGCAATTCAGTTTGATTTAATTAAGCATTTTCATTAATTTTGTCAATTAGGAAGCATGTGATTTGACTCTAAGTTCTTAATTTTTGGGAGCAGATAGGAAAAATGAAGGAAAATCAACGATGTAGTAATGACACAGCATCATCACAGGCTATAACAAAGGAGCTGTGGGCCAGGAAGAAATTGGGCCGCGCTAGGCCACTGCAAAAGAAAAGCCCAATGATGCTACAACGTGGGTTTTGCTGATTAACTCAACAGGACCGTTGAGCATTTAAAACTGGAACGTTGGAGGAGAGAGGTTATCATGCCCTGCGGTTGAGCAGTTATTTGGGCCAATGGGAACGCCGCAAATGGCCCTGAAGCAGTTATAAAAAGCTGCCAACGTCCCTGTATCCTTATCCCCTCTCTGATCGTGCAAAAAGGTACCCATTTTCTCTTCATCTTCACTCTCTATCAATCCTAAAGGAAACTTCAGATTGTTCCAAAGAGCCAAAGCAAGAAACTGAGTTTGGAGTCCTAGCAATGGAAGTAACATCAACCAGGAGTGGAAAAATTAGGGGTATGAATGTAAAGCACTCTGGCACCCCTAAGAAATTGGAAGCCATACCCACCTTCATCAATGCACGAGCTGTACTGAGGCATGAGGTTATGATGAAGAGGAATCTCTTCTTTGATAGAGGTTTCGTACAAGTCAGCATCGATGCTGGGGCATATGACCCATACATCACCAACATCATCGATGCACATCAATGGGGGAAATTCTGTCTCCATGAAGATGAAGCAGTAATCTCTATTGTTAGGGAATTCTATGCCAACATGCCCCAGAGCAAATCGACCAAGGTGATGGTCAGAGGAACAAGTGTGTCCTTTAGCAGTGCTACCATCAAGAAGGTGTACCAATTGCCCACCATTGTGGATAAATATCAAGTTCTGAAGACCACCAATGATGAGGAATTTCTGAAACAGGTCCTTGAGGACTTGTGTGTGGAAGGGACGACATGGAATGAGTCGGCCCAAAAGAGTCACTCCTTTCTGAGAAGTGCACTGAAACCCGAAGCAAGGGTGTGGTACCATTTTTTAAAAAGTAGGCTAAAGCCTACTTCCCACACTGAAACTGTGAACAAGGAAAGAGCAATACTGCTCTCTTGTATTCTGGATGGAAGGCCCATTGATATGGGTCGAATTATTCAAGCCGAAATTGTGGCTTGCTCCAAAGCTGATTCTGGTTACCTGTTCTTCCCTGGATTGATCACCCAGTTATGCCAGGAAGCCAATGTTCCCATTGCTGATGATGAAGAACGGTTCCAGATCACAGAACCAATCACACCCTACACCATTGAAAGGGTCAGCAAGAAGGCAAATGTGCTTGCTGGAGAAACTATATCCTCACCAAAATCACGAGGAAAGAATGCTGCTGCATCAACCTCCACAGTAGCAGTGGAAGAAAATCCAATTTGGCTGAAGAGGATTGAAGACAGACTGAAGAAGATTGAGGACGACCAGTTGAAGACCAGGAAAGAAATCATGGACAAACTGAATAACATGGACAAATTCATCCTATCTCAACTTGGTTTTCTCAAAGCTCCTGAACAGGAGGAAGGCCAGACCAAGGCTATAGCATCTGAAGAAGAAGAAGCAGAAGGAGAAGAGACGAGGCAGCGGAGGAAGAAGAAAAAGAAGGAAAAGCAAATGAAGAAGAGGAAGAAGATGGGGATAGTGATTGATCTCCTCTGATTTTAGAATAAATTGAGAAAGGTTGTTTTGTTCTTCGTTTTTCTTTTCTTTGTCTGTTGTATATCTGTCCACTTGTCAATTGAAAAAGAACTTAGTAAGAAATTGCATGATGTAGGAAGTATTTTCTATTCAGATATTCTGTGTGTTTTCTTTTGTTTTTATTATGAAGTTAGGCAAAATACAGAGAGAAAATAAGGGACTCAAAAGAGCAAACTCAGTACTGATGCTGAGTTAAAAGCAAAGAGAAGACTCAATACTGATGCTGAGTTAAAAATACTGAAGGGTTTTAGCATGAGATCAACCAGGCAATGATGTATCTGTTCCCATTCTGTTATAATCTGCATTGCTGCAAGATTGCTACAACACTGTGTAAGCATGAAAGTCAGTGATTTAAAGCCAAAGTCTAAATGGAAACCAAAGTCAGACTTGAAAAGCAGAACCAACTCAGGGTGAAAGGCCAATGGATGAACCATTCAAGCACAAGGATCAATTCAAGGGAAGAGAAATTAAGGAATGAATAGCGAAAGTGGGTTTAGGGTTCAATAATTTGTTAGGTTTGAATCCCATCACATGGAACAGATTTGAGGCTATAAGGGTGAAAGAAGCCAAGCTACAAAGTGCCAATGCACAAAAAATTCTTCCTCAAGAAAATAGAGTCAAAAGAAAAAGAAAAGAGGGGAAAACCCTAAAAATAGACTAAGTGCAAAAGCACTAAAAAGAAAAGAAAAGAGGAAGGCAAAGCTAAAAATGCAAGGTGGACACTCGTTCCTTCAAATATTGTGTACATGGATGTGGATTCAATCCTGACAGAGCATGAATCAAGCAACTAGACCTGATGATTTTTAGTTTGAAGTTCCAAGATGGATCAACCTGAGAAGCAAGCTCCTAACACACACACTGAATCATCCAAAAGCTATGAATCCCTGGGAAGATGAAGCCAACAAGAAATACTGAAGTTGAAGTAAGGATGATGGCTGAAGATCAACAATCAACTACACAATGCTTTGGCAATGTTGTTGCAATCTGGAGAATCTCAACAATGGTCTTTGATACATAATTGATGAATGTTAACCTGAAGAGTGTTTTTGTTGCTCGAGGACAAGCAATGTTTTGAGTTTGGAGTGTGATAACTCTCCAAAAGAGAGTTATTCTAGGCTTAAATGTGATGTTTTGGGTACTATGATTGCATGTTATTCTCTTGATTTTATATGATTAATGCATGAGTTCTGTGATTTCATGGTTTAATGGAGAATTATGTTAATTATGAGAATTTGGGCATAAATTGGAGTTTTAAAAACATTTAAATGCACTTGTTATTTTACTGCAGGTTGATGCTTTAGCATCAGGAAGCAGTGATGTAGCAATGGAGATGAGGTCAGCAGTACATACTGTTGACATCAACACCAGCAAACCATGGATCCAAGCCCAATTTTGTTGATGAAGCTTCTGAACATGTACAAAAAGATCTGATTGGAAGACGCGCTAAAACATCATCAAGAAATCACAAGATTATCTTCATCAAATCAATGATTATAGATCGGATTCAAATCCGAATTGTAAATATGGAAAGAATCCTGTGAGATATGCCATAGCACATGTTGTCAGCTTGACAGCAAAACAGAGTGCCAATCTCAATCAATCACAAGTCATCTTTGAGTGATGATTTGCATGGACTGGAAGAGATGATTGGAGCCCAGAATGTCAGAGCTATAAAGGAACGAACTCTACACAAAGAACGCACGACTAATATGTTTTGAGACACCCAATTGGAGGCAGATTCAGAGAGAGAAAGTGGAGGAAACACTTGGGAGGAATTTGAGGGTTCGTTGGGAGAAATCTCGCGGATCAAAGGAGGAAGCTGAAGTTCAATTGAGAGATCATTGAACCCAGCAACTTGCTGCACTATTCCGGCGGCTGAGGCAAGGTTGATGGTGGTGGAGCTCATGGTTGCTGCGATAGCAATGCTACAGCATCGTCCCTGTTTTCTTTACTTTGGATCTATGGAGTCTTATTCTTCCCTTGTTTCTGTTCACCCAATTATGGGCTAATTTGTTGGGATTGGGTGATAGAGTACCCTTATTGTGATGTAAACAATATTGCCTAAACTTTGCTACATGATTTTCCTTTCGGTTGCTTAATAAAGTGTTATATTTTCTTAATCTTGTTGATTCATCGAAAGAGGATTGCAAGGTAATTAGGATTTATGCTATAGAGATATAGGTAATTCTTGAATGTTATTAAGCATTGTGGTTTAATAAGTAAAATTAGTTAATTGTGGGTAGAAAGATCATTCACACCACAAAATCATATGGAACTTGAACTTAATGATTTATAACTATGTTGGCCATAGAGATGTGGGACTTAGTATACATGTATTGTTGGTCCTTGCATGCATTGGTGTTCTGATTGCTGTTTGGATAATTGTTGTAGCATGGTTACTGCATTCTGGTGACATTATAATAGTGGGGAAATTGATCCCAATCTGTCTTGATACATTTGAAACACTTCTTTTGATATTGAATTTTTGCTGAGTTAATCAGTAGCCTTAGTTTACGTTGCTTTACTTTTTAAGTGTTAAATTAGTCTTTAGTTTTTCAACAAATCATTTTTGTTACCTTGATTGCTTCACGAAAGCTATAGCATTATATAATCTCTGTGGGAACGATATCTGGACTCACACATCCACTCTATTACTTATTGATACGTGCCCTTGCATTTTTGTGTGATTTAATTGATTACGAAATTGCACAACAATAGCCATACCAAAACCCCCACCCTACCTAGTCTAAGGAAAGTTAGAGACATTGAAGGGCAAGTAAGTGCATTATGAGCATAAAAAAAAGCAGTAGCAAGTAGAAACATATAATAAAAAAAGTATATGACTGCTGAAATAAAAAAAATAGAAAGAAACAAGGGAACAAAACATAAAAATACATGGAGTCAAAAAATATGTAAAGGAAAAGAAAGAAAGAAGGAGAAACAAGAAACAAAACAAGAGTGACATAAAAAAAGGAATGCTCCTGATGTACATCTTAATTGAAAGAATAGGTTTTGTAGACTCTTTTGGTGTCAATAATTTTTTCCATAGACTTAGCCATTTTATCCCTCATATTACCCACATACCTTTCAGCCAAATCATTAACCTAAAAGCCCCTTGGATTGAGAATCTCAAGGAACTAATCTGAGATGTTGAGAGCTGGTCAAGCTTATAGAAATGCTTGCCTAGAGGAGAAAATAAGAGTTCCCATTAACAATGATGAGAGGTTGAGTGAAACAGAAATCTGGTGAGGAGTTAGTTATAGGAGTATGTTTTCAAGGAAGTTTGCTAACTAAGGTTCCAACAACTAAAACTAGTACACTTGCAGGCTTCATACAATGAGGCTGGCTGAGAGCTGAAACAATAGGTGTTTGATCATGAGAGGGAAATTTTTTAGAAGTAGCATCAAATGAAATGTTTGAACACTGGGTAGCTAAGGACTTAACTTTGGTATTCACTCAATAATAGGTTCTATGTTTTGGGTGATAGATTGAGAGTTGTTAAAAGAGAAAAGGTGTTGTGAATTGCATATTAGACACTGGTATGTGATTAACTCGAGGACGAGTAGAAGTCAAGTTTGCGGTGTTTTATTGGGCCCAAAAATATGGTGGTTTCCTTGTGATAATTCAAGCTGAAAATACTTAAATGGATGTGGATGATTGAGATTAAGAGAATAATTACTATAAAGATGAAAAGAAGACACATCAGACCAACTTTTTGTCATTCATTCTTCTTTCATGTGTTTTTTCATTGTAGTTATAGGATTTCTCTATTCTTTTCTCTTTCCACTTTCTCTGTTATCGCACTTTTTACTGAATCTGAAGATTAAACTAGTAATTGATTTGCTGAGCTCGTGTTGATGTAATCGAATCTCGGAGAAGTTACTTCGTTGATGAAATTGTTGTTTCAGACATTTATTTTGTTGTAATTCTTAGATATTCAGATCTATAATTTGAAGTTCAAGTATTGATGCACTTGTTATTTTGATGGATATTTCGAATTTCGCCTTCTCCTTCACTTCCAGTTTGCATTTTGAATTAGCTATGAGCTAGATCTATTTTAGGACTAAGACGTGATGGAACTTCGATTGCTGAAATTCTATATGCTGAATTAGATATGTGTGCAGTTGATTTGGCCTATTCATTGTGCATTATTTGTTTATGCTAGTTGAGATCTGGCCAATTTTGACTAGTTAATTAGGATTACTCAATTGGGAAATTGTTTAAATCTGGAAAACAATTTCAAATTTCATAACTTTATGGCCTCTGTTTTGTAAGGTAGTGTGAATCAAGAAGATATAGGAATATGGACTCTTGAATTCAGCTAAAATATTGTGCCGGAAAGTGCGAACATATTGTAGCAGGTTTCTGTAGGTATATCATCAGAAACGCGGAAGCGCATCGAACCGACACGACGAGGGAAAAGATTAACCTTCATCGTTTTGATTACCTGGAAGGGCGTAGTTGTGTGACCACGAACAATAGTTGTTCCCTCTATGATCGATCTTCCAGACTATCTCTCGAGGAGGATGAGATGGTTGTGTGGGCAACCGTTCAGATGATGAACGTCTGCCTCTTGGGTTTGTTTCTAATGATCTGTTCACCTTGGAGGCACAAGAGGAGAAAACTATGAATATATACCTTAGGTCTTAGACATAACTCAACCCTAAGCCTCATGGGCTCAAGTGTCACTGAAGCCCAATAGGACTTTAGTGACCAAAAGAGCATATATCCAACAATCTCCCACTTGCTCTTTAATATACAAACTTGAGTTCGTAAACCCAAGACCATGTAGCCCATAAGCTATCATCATCTGATAATATACCTCATCCCTTGTCTCGAGCTAGCCTGGGGACCTACCATTTGTCATTGATCAAGGCTCCTGATAATCTTTACAAGATTATCTAATTCAGTGCTACTCCACTAAAAACCCGAACGTGAACTCCAAGAATAATGACATTTATAACATTAATATGCATTGCCCCTTTATAGAATGTCTATAATTCATTGATTAGTTTTCTGTAACTCAATCAATTATTTATTCCCTTGACTTTGATAATTTCTCTAATGGATTACATGCACTGGCCAGTGTCTTTAATATCCAAGTACCAAAATATATCAAGGGGACATTTCCTATAAATTCCTTGTTGTTTATCTCATAAATACTGATAATCAAACAATCTCACTCCCAAAACACCGAGTTATTGGCCGTCAAAAGATCGGACCTCACCCGTTGGTAAATCAAAGAATGAAGACTATTTAATTATTTATTTAAAATAAACACAGGATTAAGGGCAATTACATAACTATAGTTATCTGCAAATTTGATTCCTTATGACAGAAAGAACAACCTTAATCAAATCTCTTCTTGATCCCTTCAATGTAAGTATTAACTCACACCAATATTTTATAATGATTCGGACAAAATCATCTCATAAAACATTGCAGCCTAAATAAAGTGCCCAACTTAATTTAATAGCTGTGAACCTATTCATCAATTGTGAGAACTTATGACCATGTCCTCCATGAACGTATCCATATGGTCATATACTCCACAATTGATCCGGACCTTAGAGTTTGTAAATAGTGTGCCATACAAATGAAAAATACCTCATTTATAACATTCAGAAAAATAACAAAGCCATAATGTCTTGCTAAAAAAAAACACAAAATAACGAAGTGAAAAATTAACTCCTAAAGCTATAGCAAATCTGGAATCCTCCCAAGACCCATAGATGTAACATGCCTCTCGAACACACGTTCAGGCAAACTCTTAGTAAAAGGGTCAGCAAGGTTATCATCCGATGCTATCTTGGCAACCACTGTGTCTCCTCTCTCAATGATATCTCGGATCAAGTGGTACTTCCTCTCTATGTGCTTTTTCCTTTTGTGACACCTTGGTTCTTTGCACTGTGTTACTGCCCCACTGTTGTCACAGTAAAGTGTGATGGGACGACTAACACCTGGTATCACCTGAAGGTTCGTTAGGAACTTCTTTAACCATGCGGCTTCCTTTGCAGCCTCAGAAGCAGCTACATACTCAGCCTCTGTGGTAGAGTCAGCCACACATGATTGTTTGACACTCCTCCAACAAATGGCACCGCCATTAAGAGTGAACACATATCCTGAGGTGGACTTTCTTGAGTCAATATCTCCTTGGAAATCTAAGTCCGTATAACCAACGGTTTCAAGACTCCCACTAGAATAGACCAACATATAATCTCTCGTTCTCCGTAGGTACTTGAGTATATGTTTAACCGTTACCCAGTGTTCCTCTCCAGGATTGGATTGGTACCGGCTTACTACTCCCACTGCATAGCAGATATCTGGTCTGGTGCAAAGCATAGCATACATGAGACTACCTACTGCCGAAGCATAAGGTATTCTACCCATGCGTTCTCTCTGCTCAGGAGTTTTAGGAGATTGCTCCTTAGAGAGATGAATACCATGCCTGAAAGGTAAAATTCCCTTCTTGGAATTCTCCATGCTGAACCTGGCAAGTATTTTGTCGATGTAATTAACCTGGGATAATGCCAAAACCCTATTCTTCCGGTCTCGCAAGAGTTTAATACCAAGAATATAATTGGCTTCCCCCAGATCTTTCATATCAAAATGCTTGCTCAGCCAGGTCTTTATGCCTAACAATACCTCTGTATCATTTCCGATAAGGAGTATATCATCCACATAAAGTACCAGAAAAGATACTGCATTACCTTGAATCCTTTTATACACACATGGTTCATCAGGACTT
>NW_026899592.1:0-7500 GCF_033153095.1 Gastrolobium bilobum | reverse complement strand
TTGCTACTGATATCGATGTATTCTCTTGTTTACTCGTACATATATGTTTTCATTGTTTAATTTTAATTTTCACTGGCATCTAGCTTAAACGTAAAAAATGTAATTTAATTGGGCGGGATTTAATTTAATTACACTCACTCATTCCTCTCTTTCTTCTCCCTCTCTCTCTTCTCCACCAAAGAAAAACCCTAAGCCCCCTCTTTTCTTCTCTTCTCACCCTTCAATCAAATCACAGAAATGGTTGGTTACCTTTTCTTTTCGTTATCTTCTCTTCCTTCTAAACAAACGATTCATTGAATCTGACTTGAATGAATGTTCTTCTTCAAGTTTTCTTTCTTTCTTTCAATCAAATCACAAAAATGGTGGTTACCTTTGGCCGATGCTCAGCTCAACTCACAATAACAATACTGTTGAAGATCTTGTTCAACAAGATAAGCTACCAACTACAAGCAGCAGCTCAACGAAAGGAACTTTCTTTCGCCTCTGCTTTCATTTCATTTCATTGGTTCTTCCATTTATTTTAAGTGTGTTATTGCATTTTTTTTCTTTCTTTTTTTTTGTTTCAGCGACCATAAAACATGTATTTCTTTTTGTATTTGTAGCTCAGCTCAAAAAAGACACTGAACAGAGGCATTTCTGAGCTAGTCCTCTTGATGGCCCCCGACACTGAGCCTCTTGAGTTGAGATTCTTCTCAATAATCTTCCTTTACTTGCTGCTGAATGCTGAGGATAAGGTAACTTCCCTTCCATACCATGCCATACCTTTATTTTTTCTTAAATCCTCATTATTAATACTGTACGTGTCATGTATGTATATTTGTTTGTGCTCTATGATGGTTCATTCATTGTATCTGTCTGTATTATTACTTTTGTTTGTAGTGTTAAGTTTCTTATATATAACTGAATGAATCTTAGAAGCTCTGTTTCGGTTCACTCAGTATTATTACTTTTTGCCTCTGCTTTTAAAAACATGCATGTATATAAGAGGAGGTTAATTAATAGTTGTTTAAGTTTAGTGTGTGATTAATTTAAAGAGAAGAAAATAAATAAATAAATGAATTTGAAAAATTTCTTAATAAGATTGAAGTTTAATTGCGCTGTTTGTGTTACTTTATTTGGGGAATAGGAGAGATGCTAGACTACTGTTCTGTTGATCAGAGATCAGAGTCAGAGTCAGATCCTCAGAGCACCTAATTTGTGATTTGACAAGAGAGCTTTATTTGGTTCCTTGCATCTCTCCTGAGCTTTTCCACTTCCTACCTTTCTATACGTGTCTCTCTCTTTCACCTTTCTCAAAAACTTGGCTTCTTATGGAATTTTGAATCTTTTTTCTTTCCAAAAATGATAGTGTGATATTATCAAATTATTAATAAAGATTGAAGATGAAGAATATTATTATAATTTTTTTAAATTCTAAACATATTAAATAGTATATCATTTTTTTTTTAATTTTAAACAATTGTAGTTAAAATCCCTGCTGCTATGACTCCATTGATTATTATATTAAAACTATCTAGCTGTGCTGTGTAGCCCTGTATCATTCATTCACCTATTCTGTAGTTTATAATCTCTGGTGTCATGCATAGTCTTTCGCTTTTTCCCTACAGAGAGAGTCCCTTGCTCCTGATATCGATGTATTCTCTTGTTTATAAGGATGGTAGTATGAGATTAAAGTTTATTTGGGGAATAGGAGAGAGATACTACTGTTCTGTTGATCAGAGATCAGAGCCATTAATTGCTTTTGTCAGTCCTCATTTCACCTAATGTGAAAGTTGTGATTTGACAAGAGAGCTTGCTTTTATTTTTTTGCGTCAACTCTTCTCTCTTGAGCTTTTCCGCTTCCTACCTTTCTATCTCTACGTGTCTCTCTCTTTCACCTTTCTCAAAAACTTATTGCTGCGATCTGTCCATTCTCTCTCACTTTACATTATCTTTGGACTCTCATTTCACTTCCATAGATCCATTGTCTTCAGTTCACCGAAACCGCCACCACCTACCCCATTATATTACAGATCAGAACCACTCTCTTCTTTGCATGTGCACCCAACAAACAACTAGTGTTTTTTTACATGATAATGATGAGGCGTTTCAAAATAGTGTTTATGTTATTGTTTTCTCAAAACATTTCCAGAGAAAATAGTAAACACTATTTTCTCTGGAAATGTTTTAAGGAGGTAATAATGGAGCGGAGCAGAACCAAATATACCAAGGTCCTGCCAGTGTTCTGTGGTGTAGATCCCTCAGAAGTATTTCATCAAACAACTGAAGTAGTCACCTCTCTGGTAAGTAAGTACCTCTTCTTCATTCTGTATTATGTTGTGATTGTGGGGACACAACCAATAGAACTCTAAGATTGTCTTCTCTCAATCTTCTTTGCATTTCTGTTTTTTTTTTTTGGGGGGGGGGGGGGGGGGGGGTAAATAATTTTCATTGCATTTTAATCCTCGTTTAAGCGTCTGTTGAATTTTTTCTAAATGGTGGTATCAAAAACCAAAGTTTCTTTAAAGTCATCTAGATTAAGGTCTTTGTAAATGCTTCTTCTCAAGCTTTCTTCTGTTACTCTTGTTTAAAAGATGTTAGCATTTAGTAAAGCCAATTTTTTAATAAATATTATTATGATTATATTTATTTTAGTGTGAATCGCGGGTTTTTTTATTAAATTAATCAAAGTAATTAGTCAAACTATAATGAATTATATATATATATATATATGTGATGAATTTTTTCTCAACCCAATCATGTCTCATATTTTTAATAATTAAAATGAATTTTATTTCCTTAAAATTAGAATATATATTTCTCATCTGTCCATCCACACATATATTTTTTAATATGTATATACATTAGCTAATATAAATTAGTAAAGATAATAAATTTTAAGAGTAGCTAAATTAGAACTTCAGAGGGACGAAAATAACTTACGAGTTAAGAGTTAAGAGAATACAACGGTCATCATAGTTCTGCCGCCAAAAAATATAAATTAAAAATTTTCTTTCTCTCTTTTCACTCTTCTTAAGGTTTTCTTCGGGTTTCTTTCTCTGTTTTCACTCCTTCTTACAGTTTTCTTGGTTTCTTTGTGTTTCCTAGTTTCTTTCTCTTGTTCTTGCTTGTTTCTTTCTCTTGTTCTTGGATTGTTTTATCAAGACAATGGAATTGGTCAAATATGGGAGATGAGATGCAAGTAGATGATGACCCAACCAGCCTGTATTGTTTGGCAACACTCCTACAAAGGTGTCAATACCTAGGTATGTTACTTCTGCCCTTTCTTTTCTTCTCTTTTCTTTTCTTTTTTTCTTGAAAATGTTTGATTATGTGCTGATATTTCTTGCTTGAAAAGATTGAGTATGTGGGTTTCTTGCTGATATTCGACTGTGTTCTTTTTTCTTTTCTTTTTTCTTTTCTTGAAAATACAGTATGTTTCTTTTTTTTTCTTGAAAATAGAAGATTGAGGGTGTGGCTTGTCAACAGTTGCTTGTCAATACCATATGAAATATATGTTTCTTTCTTTCTTTTTCTTTATTATTCTGGCAATATTGAGGGTGTGGCTTTTCCATTATGTTCTTGCTTTTCTTTTCTTTTGATTTCGTTTTTCTTTTCTTTTTTCTTTTCTTGAAAATACAGTATGTTTCTTTTTTTTTCTTGAAAATAGAAGATTGAGGGTGTGGCTTGTCAACAGTTACTTGTCAATACCATGCGAAATATATATGTTTCTTTATTTCTTTTTCTTTATTATTCTGGCAATATTGAGGGTGTGGCTTTTCCATTATGTTCTTGCTTTTCTTTTCTTTTGATTTCGCTTCTTTTTTTTTCTTGATAACTGTGGATGTTCGATTGTATGCTTTTGTTTCTGTCTGCCCAGACATCATATTCTTGCTGATATTTCTTGCTGATATTCGACTGTGTTCTTTTTTCTTTTCTTGAAAATACAATATGTTTCTTTTTTTTTCTTGAAAATAGAAGATTGAGGGTGTGGCTTGTCAACAGTTGCTTGTCAATACCATACGAAATATATATGTTTATTTCTTTCTTTTTCTTTATTATTCTGGCAATATTGAGGGTGTGGCTTTTCCATTATGTTCTTGCTTTTCTTTTCTTTTGATTTCGTTTTTCTTTTCTTTTTTCTTTTCTTGAAAATACAGTATGTTTCTTTTTTTTTCTTGAAAATAGAAGATTGAGGGTGTGGCTTGTCAACAGTTACTTGTCAATACCGTACGAAATATATATGTTTCTTTATTTCTTTTTCTTTATTATTCTGGCAATATTGAGGGTGTGGCTTTTCCATTATGTTCTTGCTTTTCTTTTCTTTTGATTTCGTTTCTTTTTTTTCTTGATAACTGTGGATGTTCGATTGTATGCTTTTGTTTCTGTCTGCCCAGACATCATATTCTTGCTGATATTTCTTGCTGATATTCGACTGTGTTCTTTTTTCTTTTCTTGAAAATACAATATGTTTCTTTTTTTTTCTTGAAAATAGAAGATTGAGGGTGTGGCTTGTCAACAGTTGCTTGTCAATACCATACAAAATATATATGTTTATTTCTTTCTTTTTCTTTATTATTCTGGCAATATTGAGGGTGTGGCTTTTCCATTATGTTCTTGCTTTTCTTTTCTTTTGATTTCGTTTTTCTTTTCTTTTTTCTTTTCTTGAAAATACAGTATGTTTCTTTTTTTTCTTGAAAATAGAAGATTGAGGGTGTGGCTTGTCAACAGTTGCTTGTCAATACCATATGAAATATATGTTTCTTTCTTTCTTTTTCTTTATTATTCTGGCAATATTAAGGGTGTGGCTTTTCCATTATGTTCTTGCTTTTCTTTTCTTTTGATTTCGTTTCTTTTTTTTTCTTGATAACTGTGGATGTTCGATTGTATGCTTTTGTTTCTGTCTGCCCAGACATCATATTACTGGACTATTAACTGGTTTTTTTGTTTTTTAATTTTGTAAATTTGATTTTGTCTAGTTGAGGTTGTTAATTTTTTCAGTTGGTGTTTTATTTAACAAAACTAACATTGGATATATTTAGATATGTGGGTTTTCTATTTTATTTATTTTTTAAATATCTATGGTTTCGATTGGAATGATAACATGTTGGTTTTTCATCATGTTGAAGATGATGAAAAAGCTGAGAAGATGGAAGAGGATGAAGCTGAGATGATGGAAGAAGATGAGGATGAATATGGGAGATGGAATGCAAGTAGAAGATGATGAAGCTGAGAAGATGGAAGAGGATGAAGATGAGGATGAAGCTGAGATGATGGAAGAAGATGAGGATGAATATGGGAGATGGGATGCAATGGGAGATGGGATGCAAGTAGAAGAGGATGAAGATGAGGATGAAGCTGAGAAGATGGAAGAGGATGAAGATGAGGATGAAGCTGAGAAGATGGAAGAGGATGAAGATGAGGATGAAGAAGATGAGGATGAAGCTGAGAAGATGGAAGAGGATGAAAATGAGGATGAAGCTGAGATGATGGAAGAGGATGAAGATGAGAAGATGGACGAAGATGAGGATGAATATGGGAGATGGGATGCAATGGGAGATGGGATGCAAGTAGATGAGGATGAAGATGAGAAGATGGAAGAGGATGAAGATGAGGATGAAGCTGAGATGATGGAAGAAGATGAGGATGAATATGGGAGATGGGATGCAATGGGAGATGATGACCCAACCAGCCTGTATTGTTTGGCAACACTCCTACAAAGGTGTCATTACCTAGGTATGGTACTTCTGCCCTTTCTTTTCTTTTCTTTTCTTTTCTTTTTTTCTTGAAAATGTTTGATTATATGCTGATATTTCTTGCTTGAAAAGATTGAGTATGTGGGTTTCTTGCTTATATTCGACTGTGTTCTTTCCTTTCCTTTTTTTTTCTTGAAAATAGAGATTGAGGGTGTGGCTTGTCTTTTGTCAATACCATATGAAATATATGTTTCTTTCTTTCTTTTTCTTTATTATTCTGGCAATATTGAGGGTGTGGCTTTTCCATTATGTTCTTGCTTTTCTTTTCTTTCGATTTTGTTTCTTTTTTTTCTTGATAATACAGTGGATGTTCGATTGTGTGCTTTTGTTTCTGTCTGCCCAGACATCTTATTACTGGACTATTAACTGGTTTTTTTGTTTTTTGATTTTGTCTAGTTGAGTTTGTTAGTTTTTTCAGTTGGTGTTTTATTTAACAAAACTAACATTGGATATATTTAGATATGTGGGTTTTCCATTTTATTTATTTTTTAAATATTAATGGTTCTTTCTTTCTTTCTTTCATTTTTTTTTCGCAATATTTAGATGTTGGTTTCGATTGGAATGATAACATGTTGGTTTTTCATCATGTTGAAGATGATGAAAAAGCTGAAAAGATGGAAGATGATGAGGATGAAGCTGAGGAGATGGAAGAAGATGAAGATGATGAAAAAGCTGAGAAGATGAAAGAAGATGAGGATGAAAATGAGGATGAAAATGAGGATGAAGCTGAGAAGATGGAAGAAGATGAAGATGAGGATGAAGCTGAGAAGATGGAAGAAGATGAGGATAAAGATGATGAAAAAGCTCAGAAGATGGAAGAAGATGAGGATGAAGTTCATGTAGAACTTGAGAAAGGTCTTAACCAAGAGGACCGATCAACCCAAAAGCAGTCTCGGGTTGTTTGGACCGAAGAGCTACATCGGTCGGTGTTTTGTGGCCGCTGTTAATGACTTGGGTGTTGACAGTAAGTTATTCACTCTTTCTCTACAATGCAAAGTAGTTGTTATCTTAATTGTTATTAATTGCTGCAATTGGTCAATCAATTGATGTTTCTGCTTTATTTTAGCAATACTTTTATTATATTTTTGTGTAGAAATAGCAATCAAATCCTAATAATATTACAATGTGAAAACTAGTTCCATCACCTCTCTTTGCAAACTTTATTTCCACAAGTGTCTTCACATCCACTGACCAGAATCTAACCATATTTCTTCGAACATCTGTCTCAGCCCCACTTGGATATATAATTTCTGTCATAGTATTGGAATCTGCACCAAAATAAAAAATGGCTTCTCCGTTGTTAATACCAGTGTGCATTTCCAAATAACAAACAAATCCACTGCCCATGTATTCCTCTATTTCAGTAATCCTTTCCTTGGAGTAAGCTAATATACTTATTTGGCATCTCTCGAAAACTGAACAAATCAAAATTCAAATTTTCCTTAATTCGATCATGATTAATTTGGTCTCATGAGAGATGGAAGCTGCCCAATTGGTCCCAACTGTTGCAAAAGTATATGTTTTCTGTATTTTTCCAATTGCTGTATTTTTTTGTTCAACATTATTTTGAATGCTTTCTAAAATACTCTTCCTAATCTGTAGTGCACTGGAGTAGATGTCATGGCATTATTGTTAATGAAGTCTGACACATTTGTATGTTCTTTTGATTGCAGAGGTTGTACCTAGAAAAATTCTTCAATTGATGAAGGCTGAGAAGCATCTTACTAGGGCGCATGTGGCCAGCCATCTGCAGGTATTTTTTTCT
>NW_026899591.1:0-86656 GCF_033153095.1 Gastrolobium bilobum | reverse complement strand
GGGAATCATGCTGCCGAGATCTACTTCACAAAAGCTCACATTGCGCGGATGTTGGGGACTTGGTTGCTGGCGGACAAGTCTGGAGGTAGCAATTTTGGTTGTCGGCTTGTCCCGTTGCTAGGTGGAGGATTTGAGGACATTGGCCGATTCGGCTGGGGATCTGCAGTTTTGACACACTTGTTCAGGAATTTGTGTGAAGTGACAGATGCCCGTCGAAGCGACATGGGTGGTTGCCATATTCTCCTTCAAATTTGGGCATGGATACGATTCCCACTCATTGCTCCACCCCTTCCTCCTCATCCACAGCCGGGCACACATTATGGATGCCGGTATGATTTATTTACTTTATTTGATTTCGATAATGTATGGTTAATACTGTATGTACTAACTGTATACTTCTTGACTTTGGACGATTATGTATGGTTGATAACATTTTTGATTGACAGGTTTAATGCTGTACAAAAGTTTAAACCTCATGAGGTCACCCATTATCGGGCAACATTGGACACATTCTGTAGAGATGAGGTTTGGTGTTAGATACTTACGGTGTTGTTATTTGTCTATGGGTTTAATTTTTTTTTGTAACTCTATATATTGTTTCACATTTTGTTTGTAGGTGGTGTGGCAGCCGTATATAGAATATGAGTGGCTTGACGTGACTCCAGAGCAGCAGTATATGTGGCTAGCTCCCACACCTATTATCTACTTCCACACAGTTGAGGCATGTCAACCGGATAGGTGCCTGCGACAGTTTGGTCTTAATCAACCCATCCCGGAAAAATCTAGAAAATTGAGAGGAATACATGATCATACTCTACGGGGGAAGGTTGAAGAGAACTGGAGACGTAAGCTCAGGGCTCACATTGATCGATGGAATACTAGGATTCAGCATATTGTACTGCCACCTCCATTATATGGTTTGATGTCACCTAATCATGAGTACATGGAGTGGTTCAGAGAGAGAGAGAAAGCGCTACATATCACGGAGGGCAGAAAGATAGGGCGCATGGTGAGTTTTGTACTTATTTTACATTTGTTTCAAATTACAACTAACATTTTTTCGTAATATGCAGATTGATGGTCTTGAAATGCTGTTTCAAATTACAACTCACAGTCAGGGACACACCCTTTTTGATGTGCCGGGCAGCAGTGCAGGACCATCAGATGATTTCATCCGTGCGGCGATGGATGACTTCCACACTCCACCTCCACAGGACCATCAGGGTGACCCAGTCTGGGACAGACGTATACTACCAGATAGGGATGCACGACATAGGCCATGGCCACCTTGGTCCTAGTTTCATTGACATTTTGTTTATTCATTATGTTTGGACTGTTTCATATTGTTATTATTTTGTTCTTTTGTATATGTCATATGAGTGTAGCATGTTGTTATATTGTGGATATTATTATATTATTTGGACTATTCACTATGTTTTGGTTATCGTTCTTTGCGGATTTATATTACGGTAACTAACAGCATCAGCTAATTAATAATTCAAGCTTAAAAACATACATAAACGGAAAGTAAAAAGTCCAACATAACGGACATTACAATTCATGCAATAACATAACCAACAGCAACAATATGAACATAATATGCAAATCATTCGTTTCTCCCACGACTTGGACATCGCCGACGATTATGGCCGCGTTCCTTGCAAAGTCCACACCTGATACGGCTCTGGCTTGTCTCAACTTCATCCATCTCGTTGCGGATGCGAGTTGACTTTGGACGACCTTTTGCACGCAACATAGTACAATCAGGAATAATCTTTGCACCACTAATTTCAGGTATTGCTTCCTCGTTTCCGATTGGCTCCCACGGAAAAGAATAAGCCTCGACCAAGTTATTTATCAAGAAGACGTCGTCAACGTAAGTGAACGCACTCTGCCTAACACTTAACGCAGCAGCAACAGCGTGACTACATGGATAGTTAAAGGCCTTAAACTTTCCACACTGACAGTATCTCTGTGGGAGGTTGACAGAATATGAACGTTCCCAACCTGCGTCAACCTCGAATACAATATGTTCAACATTGTATGCACGAACGTGGTGGCCTGTTGCATCTACCTGGTTCTTCTTGACCAATTCAACAACATGTTTGGAGTGACGATGAGCTGATTGAAGTTGTGCAAGAGCATTTGTTCCTCTCTCAACAAAATATGCAACCAATCTGCTATATGTATGCTTAACCAATGCTGTTATAGGCATATTTCTGGCCCCCTTCAAAACCCTATTGACAGATTCAGCCAAATTTGTTGTCATATGACCGTACCTCCGTCCTTCAATATCGTAGGCACGCGACCACTTTTCCTTAGGAATCGCATCTATCCACTCAGCAATTTGAGGACTACTTTCACGGAAACTCGCAAGATTCCTTTCAAAATCAACCATTGTTGGAGTATAACCTGCACAAATTGGACATAAATGAATTAAACATAAATTGACAGTCATAATGGAAAGAAATAATTAAGCATTCAGTCAATGAGTATACCTAAATTCTTTAACATCCGCTTCAAATCTTCATTTCGAAACTTTTGATTGAAGTTGCTTGCAATATGACGAATACAGAATACGTGATACGCATTTGGCGGCTGCCAAGTAGGGTTATTTTCCACAGCAGATATTATGCTTCGATGCCGATCGGATATTAAACATATGTTTGACATCGTAGTCACATGAGCACGAATATTAACGAGAAAATAATCCCATGCTTCCAAAGTTTCGCCTTCTACGATGGCAAATGCGATCGGTAAACATTCATTATTACCATCTTGGGTTGTGGCCACCAACAATTTCCCTTTGTACTTTCCATATAAATGTGTTCCATCAATTTGGATGACGGGTTTGGCAAATTTGAACGCCTCACAACACTGTCTAAACGTCCAAAAAATGCGATGAAAAACCTTTTTTCCAGAAACTAAGCTCTGCTCGGCATAAAGATCATTAGTTTGTATATGATAAAATGAACCTGGAGAAAAGCGAAGCATGTATTCGCACCACCTTGGTAAAAAAGCATACGATTCCTCCCAATCACCGTACAGAATTGCCATCGCTTTCTGCTTCGCATACCACGCCTTTCTGTACGAAACTTGAAAGCCATATTTAGCAGTTATCCTTTCTTGCACCAAAGAGATTGACACAGATGGTTCAGACTTTATCATCCCTGCATTGAAGAGGATATCAGTGCCTCGATAACATCGAACGAATTTAATTACACATTTGTGGTCAATCACACATTTAAAATACAAAAAGGTACCTATCACGAGATCTGCAATAACGTCCGCATCAAGCTGTCTATGACCCTGGGAAATGTGCTCATTCACACATTCGTGTTTTCCACCCCATCTCGTTATTTTCCAATTTTCACGAAACACCGGTTTGATCGCCCTTACGCGCCACGGACAACCTTGATCGTACGCACAACATTTCATGGACAACTTTGCAGGCGTGCTCTCAATTACAATGGCTTCTTGATGCTCCCTAATAAGGTTGTGCTTAAGTGCCATTTGGACATCTTTTTTTGTCGCAAATTCTTGATTGACAAATAACATGTCACCCAGTTGCCACGGACCTTGTATTGAAGCCGATCCAGACACCGAACCATCAGTACATGATTCTTGTTCGCTCTGATAACTCCAATCAATGTAAGAATAATGCGGAATTCCTTCCCAAAAAGGAATAACATCTGTGTCACCTGCAATTGCGGGTTATAATTTTTTAATACGAACTTACTACTAATTCAGGCAACATTAAATCAGTTATTTATTCACGCAGTATACAAATGGGAACAATTACCTTCTTGTGGAATACCAAACGGAGCAGACGCAACGTCATTCAACTGCGGCATTTGCGCGACGACTGGTTGATGGAATATTGGAATTTCAGACGCACCCATCTCACGAGATTCATCTCCTTCTGAAGCACTAGCATCCTCCGCCAGAAGATGTTCTTCCATTGCCATATTTTCATCGTCATCATCGTCATCTTCGTCGTGCATTTCCCAAGTCGGATCATTTTCATCTCCCTCAGAAAAGATACCAACTGGAGACGCATGAGCGGCAGGAGAAGCTGGAAGACGGGGAGAATTTAAATAAACTGACCTCACCGGTATGGGAGCATTCTCCGTTGCAACGATGTCGACATACAACTCTAGAAAATCTGTCCTTGACTGGTTGCAAAATTCTTCCATTGTCATCTCCAAGTCTTCATCGTCAAGCACTTTCAAACTAATGTATTTATCACCTTGCCACACCCTTGTCGTGATCTCAGTGATACATTGGTTGTCTTGAAGACTTAACTTCTGCCGAATTCTCTGATGCAATTCGCCAATGGTTGTGTTGCGTTGGATACGTGTTGGCCTTTTTTCACCTTCGAATATGACACCTCGTCGACCTTCTACTTTCCTACCATTGTAATATAACACAACACGAACAGAATCAGGATTTGAACTCATTTTTAAATAAAATTACAACTAAAATTCAAATACTAAATTAAAGATAAAGGAATGTTGGTGGAGAAGAGAGATATGAAGAGAGAGAGAAGAGGTGTGAATTGAATGGAGGGGGTGAAGAAATATATAGAGCACACATGTGACGCTAGTTTTGGGGGTCACATGTGACGCCCCATTGGGGCGTCTCTCCCATGGATAAGACGCCCCAATGGGGCGTCACATGTGACGCCCAAAACTGGCGTCACATTGTGCAGTAGATGTGTAATTTTTTACGAAACAACATTAAATGCGTAATTATTTTATTTAAATACAATATTTTAATTTTTTTTCCCCTGACAAGCCTAACTTTCACAAAGAATCCATAAACAAAAGAAAATTTCTACATATTTATGCTCCGAATTTTACTGAAATTTTGATGGATTTTCCTTTATATTTCTAACATCCCATAGAAAGTAAAACACTTGATGCACAACGTATATATTACCAGCTAATAGCAATAACAACAACAAAAATATAATTCATACTTCAGAAACTTATATAACCTAAAATGATTTCTCTAATTTCTAATATTTTAATTTTTTTTCCCCTGATTTTCTCTAATAAACAATAGAGTAAAACACTTGATGCACAACGTATATATTACCAGCTAATAGCAATAACAACAACAAAAATATAATTCATACTTCAGAAACTTATATAACCTAAAATGATTTCTCTAATACACTTCTCATAGCGGCAGAATGCTCAAAGTTCCATAATAAACAAAAGAAGGACTCATATCCATATAGAACTATCAAAATATGATCCGAAAAAATTTGCAACTTCTAGCAGCTTGCTCCTCAGTTGCCTGGTGAACTGGATGGTAAAATAAAAAATGGTTGAGTCACATGGACTTAATTAGGGAATAATAATCACAATGAACAAGAATAAGATACAAGATATGCATGAATTCTTTATTCTTTATTCTTTTGACAACTTAGCCATAAACATATTTGAACAATGAAAATAAAAAATGTAAATAAAATCAATAAAGTAAAGGTGTGACTAAACAATCAAGAAATCTTTTACAATCACTAAGAAATCATGTATAAAGCATAACAAAATCATAAATTTAATATGATGATGATCACACAAAGAGAATCAAGCAATGAGAGTTCTGCCTCACTGATAGTTCTCTACTCTTAAAGGGCGGCCTTTCCCCTGAAGGTGACTACATCAAACATTCAGCCTTTACTTTTTTCAAGTCAATATATCATATGATCTTGTTTTATCTCAATAATAGCCCTCTCCTCCAAGAGAGAAATATTAAGTTATTTATAAAGTTACTATTATGTCCTTTCTTTCTTTTTTCTTTTTTTTTAAATGATTGTTTCATTAATATAGTTTGACCGCATTTAACAAGACAGATCCCTTTATCACTATGTGCTTCATCATATAATTATTTACTTGAGTAGACTATCTATACAAAACTCGATTCCTTTTGATTCAAATCAATCAAAAGTGTTTAACTCATTAGCCAAATTTTATGAGCCTTTTTATTCAGTATGATCTCTTCCGAAGCATATTCGATAGATAAAAATATATATAATCTTTTCTCTCAATATTTTATTTCAAATTATTTTATAGATCTATTGGATCTTTTCAATTAAGGTTAAATTATAGTTCTTCGGAACTATACCACAGACATTGACAAAAATGATGTGCAAGAAAAGACATTGATTTTGTGAAATCCTTCTTAGATGTGTAAACATAAATTTTTCAGGAAGTTAACAAAATTAACAAACTCAATATAACACAAAATATGTTTGTCAATAATTTTTTTTTCAATAAAATTCCTATGAAACATAAAGATATATTTATACTAGAAATAAAATGAAGAAAATCATAAGAAAATAATTGAGCAATGAATATAATAAATATAAAATAAAATAATAAAAAAACATTAATCTAATTATATATTTGCTACTTCATGGGTAATAACCAACAAAATTGCTTGCCTTAATAATGATTATAGCAATAGAAGTAATTTCCATGACATAGGATTCAACATGCTTGTGTTTATTTTATTTTGTTTAGCCACTTTCAGTTGGCTTCGTTCTTTTATCATGATATAACCCAAGGTTATATTTTCTACCACCCCTTCAAGGGATATATCATTATATATGCTAATAACTCCTCAAAATGGCTAGTGTAACACCCTGTTCAAGACCGGTTTGTTAACATCACATATGGTATTAAGCGCAGTTACAATCATAATAATTGATTACAATAATGGATAAACTTTTTCTTTTCTGTTTCTGATAATAAATTGATTTTCGTATTCATTAATTTCAATTACAGTATTTATAATACATACATGATTCAGAAGTGTATAATACTGACCTAACAACCCTTATACAGTAATACCATCAACCTAAAGGGTGTAGGAATCATTTACTATAGGATTAAAATGAAAATGACATGTTTTTAAATATTGCTGCTCTTTGCTGGACTGCTCGCCAAAGTGAGCATGTAAGCGAGGAATATATTTTTCAGACAGTAACAGGGGCTATTGTAACACCCTGTATGCATCCGGTTATGTTATCATCAATTAATTATGATATTAAGCGCAGTTACAATCACAACAGTTCATTTAAAAATACGAGAAAACTTTTTCTTTTTAATAACGTTCGCACTTTTAAAACAACTGTTTTAAAATATCTTACAAGCTATGATCTTAACTTACAACTTATTACAGAAATATAAATACTATAGCATAACATCATATAACATGGGTCTAAAGTTGCTAGGTGGTTCCCATAAACCAACAAAGCATAATTACACAATTTGACGTTTTTCCAACATAAGGTACCTGTGTTTTTATTTAAATTGTAGACAATCAACCATACAAAAAATAACCACCTTTTGATATGCTAAACTAGACTCTTCTAGCTTTCCAACGAGGTATCCCAAGCCTCAATTGGAGTTGTCAAGCCCTGGGAATAACTGTCGCAAGTCAGACAAGAAAAACTGCCAATAGACTCAATACATGGCACTCAACATCCCTCACTGTACTGCGATTCCAAATGATATACAAGTTAGATTGCTTTCAAATTTTAATATGTTGTAGGGGACACCTTGTGCTATAATTGGGTACGTCATAAGCCTAATTTGGTAAGAAATGAGGGAGATACGAATTTTTGAAAACCACGGACAGAGACTGCATCCTTCAGTGTGAAACAGAGCAGTCCACATTTATTGAAAAACTGGGTAGGTTCAACTACTTATAATTGTCCTTTATCTTAGGACAACCAAGAGGACATCCTAAGCTTTAATATGATGTATGGAACTCCTCAATTGGAAAATTAGGGAGGGAGATTTGGTCTCCTAAAGTTGGGTGTAATTCTTACCATTTCCCTAGAAAATTTTGACAATATCTCTTTTGTTTTATTAACTATTCCCACTTTATTCAAGTGTTTTCCATTTCTCAAAAGGGTACCTAATTAACCATAGGGTGGCACACAAAGGTTCAACATACCTTGGTGCTCTTACAACCCAACAATGTATATCAATTTATAACATTACTTTAACCTCAAGTCATCATCCATAACTTACTTGATTTACAAGTTATGCATTATTATATTTATCAACTTCCACTTATCAATTATCAACATTCCCATTTCATACACATTATCCAATTGTCATCCATTGTAATTATACAACATCAATATCTAAAATAGGCCTATTTTCCTTCCGTCACAATACATCAAATATTACATACATAAGATCCTCAAGTGGTACAATTAAGTTTACATCAACTAAACAAATATAACTATTACATAGTCATTGATGCCTCTACAATATGTTACGACATAACAAAAATAATAAACATAAGACTTAGATACCAAAAGCATGAATAACCCTAAGCATGGCAATACATCTTATGCAAGATCAATGTTCATGCACTAAGTCATAATATCAAATAAGCATATACAATAAATCATGTATAAATATTTCCCAAAATGCTATGATAACACTGCAATGTCCACATCCGACACCCTAGGTGGACCTCTTGCCCAAAGCTTCTCCAGCAATACTAGTGGTACCTGAAATGTAATCCCCATAACGCGGGGTATGATTTGACAATCTCAGTAAATCAATGGACCTGGAGGGTCTCTCCATCCAATGGCCGCTGCCTGATCATGTAGGAAACTGGAAACTACTTCACATCTAAATATTTACATCTATCAGTAAATAAGTCCACATATACCAGTAAATAGTTCCACTTATACAAGATAAATCAGATAAATATCAATGCAAGAACATTTTCAGAAAAGCATACTATGCACATAAACCATCCTCCCATAGAGTTTGGTGGAACAAATAATGGATAAAATCGAGGACCGAAAGCTTACCAGTATCGGTAAAGTCCTCTAACACAAACTCAGTATCAACAAGGTCACCCACAGTCACACAATCCGGCAAGTACAATCTATTGTATGTCAAACATACAATTAATATTCAGATTCTACAATTTCATGACATTGGAACTACATTTTCATTTTCATTTTGTGACTGCAGGCTTCGTCCAAAGCCTCTAAGCACAAAACGGTATTTACCATTTTTAAAACTGCAATTACAACTCTTTACCAAAAATTCTAATATTTTAGTATGTTAAACTAAATATCACAATCTTTCAAACAACATATTATATGTATCATTTGGAGTTGTATAACTTCGGTCATGTTCTTCGCAAAGTGATTGCTGCAAACTGAATTTCTCACAGCAATGCAGCAACTTCAAACTCAATTCGAGATCAATCCACTTATCCAATGGATCTGAAATTTTACAGGGTTGTATCCCTATGTGTTAGATTCGCATAGGTCTAAATCTCACTCAATTTGGAGCTTTGTATCTTGAGATATCGCAATTTAACTAAACTAGTGTGTTGCTGTTATCGATTACTGTATTCCGTCATGGTTTAATCGATTAATGCACGAGGCTTAATTTATTAAATCATCAACATAATGAAAAAAATCTTATTTTTACTGCAAATTTGCCATTATAATGGTTTCCAAAGGTTCCACATTGATCTTTATACTTACAGAAGTTCAAACAACTCATTTACACTTAGATTATGAATTTTACACTTAATCCCTTAAAGTTTCTCTTTTTACATGTCCCAATGTACACCCAAATTCTGTCCAAACAAGACCACGAATTTCCCTTGTTAAAAGTGGCTTCTTTCCTCCTAAAGGTTGGTTCTTTAAGCTTGGAAATGAGTGGAAATAGCTCCAACAATACCAACACAACAAAACAGTCCTTACCCCACTCAAATCAGCAACCAAAACATCACAAGGCTAGGTTTTTCTTTCCCCCATGTTTGCTTCCAAGTGACAAAGATGATCAAGAGGAAGAATGGTGAGAAAGGTGGGTTCTACGAAGAGAAGGCCATGGCACTATGGTGAAGAGAACATGGCAGCCACACATGCATAAATGGAGTGGCTGATAGGGGGTTCAAAATGCCCTAGGATTGTGTGTCATTTTCTATTTATAACTACACTCTCTTAAACTAACAATATTAGTTCCATTCTTTGTTTAACTCTAAAATTTATATTCTTAAACTAGACATTTTTCTAGAAATTATCATATTTTTATTATAAATTTTCGAGACACTTCACCGATACACATTTTATACTGTGAAATACTCGATATTAGTTCTGACATCACTGCTTATTATTTTCATCCCAAATTTGATTTTCTTGACCTAGATATTTTTCTAGGAATAATTATATTTTTATCACTATTTTTTGAGTTACTTCACCGGTATCCATTTATATCGTAAAATACCCGGTGTTTGCACATTCCTTCTGAAAAGTGACTTAATAGTAATTATTATAATTTCCTCTTAAGTATCCTATATCAATTATAGGATATTTCCAAAATCATATGTAACTCAATAATTTCCTAATTTAGCAGTGCAAGTCCTTACACACCCTGTCTGCAGCCGGTTTGTTAACATCAGAATGGTATTAAGCGCAGCTAAATAATAAAATAAATGCGGAAGCTAATCATCGTGAATAAACTTTTTCCATTGAGTATTCATTTATACTAATTACTTGCATGTCCATTTAATTTTATTCTATATTACTTGTTCCCTAATTACCTCATTTACTCATCACATTCATTCTTAGTTACACACTACTTGAACTATGTGTATGAGAGAAGCGCTCTCTAACGTATCATCTCAAAAATTATATACACTCGAACATCCAATCACATCTAAATTATTTATTTGAGTTACTCCCATTTTTCTTAACATATATAAAGGCACCATACTCTGTGGAGGTGGATATAAGCCTTCCATATTTAAATTTCATAAGGTCTACAAGCATTTCTTTTAAATATTTATTTTTCCTTCTGTTCGCCCAGAATATCCGGATATATGTCGGGAACATATTCGGGTATGCCATATCCTGATATCATATCCAGATATCAATATCCGGATATTATATAATAACTCTTACATGTAGTTGTGAATTTAATTATGAATTAATGATTTTAATCATAATATTGAAGATTAATTATAAGGAAAGTAGAAGGAAAAGAAATAAAGTCACCTTTGGTGAAAAATGGGTTAAAATGACAGTTAAGGGGTAAAAATGCGGGTAAATAAAGCTACTCAAAAAGTGAAAGTAAATATGAAAATATTATCACAAAAATATTGTAAACCAACGTATCAAGTTTGAAAGAGAGTTAAGTGAGCAGGATAAAGAAGTTTATACCCACTTGTTAGTGAGCTCATTTAAAATGTCCAAACCTTCATTATTTTCTTCATCTTCCAGCAGAATACTCGATGAGAGGAAGGAAAAATAAAAGTTTGATGAAAATCTTCAACCTTTGATAACTTGAGCTAGGATTGATGAAATCCATCCATTCCAAAGCCTAAAGTGTGTTAAGTTTCATCCTCTACAAAACCCATATCTTAGTTTTAGTTGAGTGTCATTATATTGAGAGATTTCTGCATCTCTAGGTCGCGGTACTGTTCACAAAGAGAAGAAAAATGATGTTTTTCTTGGCTTGAAGGCTTGGATCGTCTTTCTCTTATGATTTGAAGCTTCCAAGGTAAATTCCCTAACCTCCTCTTGTGTTTTTGGAGAAAATGCATGATATATGGTTGTATAAATTGGGATTTGATGGTATGAGTAGTTGGAGGGTGATTTATAGGTGAGTCTTGTAACACCCCGTAGCACTCCGGTTGTTAACATACATGATATTTAGCATACACATTGGAAGACTTTACTTTAAAAAAGGAATAAAGCGTCTTATAAAAATATGAGTAAACTTTTTTCAAAATATTTTCTAAAACATTTTCAATACGTTCATATGATATATTGCATTAGCGTAACATTAACATCTAAGTCTACTAATTAAAATCATTGGCCATCACTAGTGGCCATTGACCATCCGGATATGACCTCAAGTGTCATTCCTGACAGAGTCTCGCAGATAGCATAACGACTGTATTTCGGATAACTTGGAACATGGGTCCCACATATACAATGACCTGATAGATACCATAATTTAACCAACAGCTCGCAACTCCCACACGGACTGCGATCCCCTCTCAGGGTTAATACAAACAATAAGGCTCCATGCCTAAATAACTGAATACATACATCAAGTCTATATTAATTTCCCAAAACGTCTAAGCATAGTAAATAATCCATGGCTCCAATACTACAGTCATGAGCCTAAATAAATACATAATATAATCTCAACATAAGATAATTAGGCATGTTAATAATTATACATGTCATTACAAAGTCTAATCATAATATAATTAATCAGCATCGTCATCTACTACTCCAAGGCAGGAGCCTTGCCCCTAGAAGCATCTCCACTACTCTGGTACCTAAAATAATGTCCCCAAACGGGGTGAGATAACATATCTCAGTAAGCTCAAGGTTCATAGAGAATTCTCTAATCCCCTGAGCCTACTTCCTGCATGACAAGTCGGATATAAAGCATATAACACAGGCATACAACATAAATATAATATCATCATATCATCCTTGTGTAACCCCAGGGTCAAAGCCATAGGAGGTTACACATGTGTGACTCCAGGGTCAAGCCATAGACAGTCAACACAACCTCAGTATGAAATAGCTCCCAGAGTCAAGTCATAGGTAACCTACATACCATAATCACCGGCCAAGATTCTCATAACATATATCATTAGTGCATTATCATAACATCAAGAATCATATAATATCTATATGAATGTGAATGAATGCACATATACATTATACCACATACTCTCATACAATACAACCATAATGCCCACCATAATGGTGGGGCCACAAGAGAGAGGAGCAACCAGAACTAGGAGCTTACCTCACTGAGCTTCACTGAGCTTATCAGAAGCCTAACTCCAACAATAAAACACGTATGCTCCAATAAACCCTCAAGTGCCAAGTCCTCTAGGAAAACCTAGAGCAGGAATCATTTAATTCATTAATACTCAATCACTTAATGATTCCACATTTTATTCTTACATGCCAATAATATGTCCATTATAAGTCTAGACCAATTATTACATAATCACGTATTTTAGTGCATTATTAAAAATAACCTCAATCTTCATTCACTTACATAACTTAGAATTACATTCTAGGCTCACTTAGGTAACTTAGATTATTATTTTTACACATCCAAGCCCTAACTATATGACAAGGCTGAAATGCATGCATAGGTGTTGCTTAGGTTGGATTTTCCATTTTGAAGCTTAATTCAAGACTAGTTCCTCAACTAATCACTTCACTAATTATTCTTGAAGTTAATCACTGGATCAACACAATTTTCATCACTTACTTGCCCTATTAAGGGTACCAAAACCGAGGCATTACATGGTCCCATAGTGTTAAATTTTAAATCTAAATCACTTTTGGTTCCATGGATATTTAGTTCATTCTTAATTCTTTCTAAGTTAAGTTCCTTTTTACATATTCCATAATTATGCTAAGTATACCTCCTCTAGGTAATTTAGTTATTAACTTAGGCATATTAGCACATGGATATTCTAAGACTATAGCTTGTTACACCAAGTTACAAGTTGATTAAAGCATTAGACACATAATCAAACCTTAATCTATCATTTTTTAAAATTTTCAACCCTAAACCCTAATTATACCCTATATGGTCGAACCATATAGATACCCTAACATAGGATTTGCTTCCATGAATTTACATAGTCATGTGTCCCTAAGTCCATCCTAAGCTTAAGTTACCATTTAGTTCCTTAATTAGGTTTAATTAACAAACCCTAATTAGGCTTAGTTAGAAATCCTAAGTTACTTTAATTTTAGGGTTTATCCTTAATTAGGTTCATTATGAAGTCCCACTTAGTCATATTATGTCTTGGTACCTCAAATTCACTAATTGCTTGATTAATGCTCCTAAACCCTAATTCGGTCAAATTTTAGGGTTTAATACTTAATTAGTGTATTATGCATAGCCCACCTAACTTAACCACTAGATTGATGTCCTAATTGGGTCTTGAAATAAATTTAAAATACTAACCCTAAGTTGTCCTCACATGGGCGAATATTGTAGGAATGAAATGTAGGGTTTTTAAGCTTATTTCTTTGTCCTTTCTTTATTTAATTAGTACTTACACTTAATTAATCCACTAATCCATGATTTCCTTATTTTTAACACAACTAATCCACCTTATACTCAAGAGGGCAGATTTGATTAGTTAAGATTATTAGGGATTTAAGCCATCACTAATCAAGATTAATAAGTTTCACTTAGAGATAATCCACTTAGTTGATCTTTCTTAGTTCCTCTTAGAATTTTTCCACACTTAACCACTTCTTAGCATTTTTTTAATCATCAAACCCTAGTCTTCATGGAATGGCCGAACCTTCATGTGTCTCTTTTAGGGTTCAAGTTCATCCTTTTACATGAAATCCACACAAGGATCCCAAAGTTGCACCTTTACACATCAAATCAACCATTTCTTGGTTCATAACTCAAAAACCCTCAAGAACAACCATCAAAACCTTTTCTTTAAAATTTTCAACAATATTTTCCCCCACCCACAAGACAAAAATCGAGAATGGAAAGGAGGATAGGAAGGATTTTGGGTCATCTTTTCCCAAAGTGATGCTTACATCTTCAAGCTCACATCTTTTAGCTCCTAGCTTCACTTTCACCAACAATAATGCTCTTTTAAACAAGAACACACATTCAAAAAGATGCTCAAGAGTTAGAGCTCAAGAACACAAGCAAGGAAGATGAGGTTTTTCAAGAAAAATCAAGGAAACTTACACTAAAACTCAAGAGAACCAAGCACACAAGTGATGTTCTTCAAGAGAACTCAAGAACACAACTCCATGACTCTATGGAGCTCCAAGACCGCGGCTGTACATGGAGATATTGACCAAGAAATTTTGCTTCACACCATGAAAATGGTATGGTTGTGAAATGGAGAGTGAGAGGAACAATTTTCGTGAATGAGGTTTGATGATTTGGTAAGGTTTAGGAGGAGAGATTCTAGAGAGAAGTGAGAGTAAATTCAAATTTTGGATTTTAGAGAGAGGAAGGAGGTGGGCGGCTGATTGCTGAATGCTAAGGGAGGGAAGGTGTCTCTAATTAGGGTTGCCATGTCACTTTAGTGATACTTTGTCCTTTAGTGAAACCCGGTGGAATTTTTATCTGAACCGTTATCAAATTTTTACCCGAAAACACCCAAGACTCTAACTTTAAGTAATTAACCTTAATTTTATATAATTATCATGTTCATAAGTTAAAAATTTGATTAGTAGATCACAGATCCACTAATAGTTGTTTAATTATATTGTAGTCTTTACCGGTGTTCTTAACTATACCTGAATTTCACAATCTTCTTAACTTTAACATTATTGGTCTAATTATGAATTTTTAGGCATATATTGATCTTTCTTTCCATTTTCTCATCTTTTTCCTGTTCTGAGATACCTGACAAAAGTGACTTATACAAAATACCAAAATATGGCTATCAATCTTCATCAAATCATATACTAACCTCATTCATGATGTTTATATCATTATATTATCTCTCTAACTATAATTTGTTAACTTGGAGCTATTCTACTCACTGTTATTGCATCAGCAGTAAAAAATAACAGATGAAAATTCACCTGTCTAAAATACCCTCAAAATGGATATCAAAATTCTTAGAATTTCATCCTCGTTCCATTTATAACCATAAGATCCTCATCATAACCCTCTAATTTAAAAGTCATATAATTAGGGTTATTATAAGTCCCTTTGTTAAATATGCTTGGGATTGGTTCCCGTAAAAGGAAAAATTATGAAATGACCGTTTAGAACACTTTGATAAATTTGGACTAAAAATCAAGTGCAAGTGTCTTGTATGTGTAGTCTTAAAAATTGAATGTGGTAGACTAGTATATATGTACTGATTGTCTTCACATATTTGTAATAGGAAGTGATTTTGGGAGAGATTGTGGTTTGACCCCTTGGATACAAGGAGTGCATTGGAGGACAATGCTTGACAAGTAAGCTTTTGGTTTTGGGGTTAATCCCCCGTTTGTTCCACCAAACTCCAAGGGAAGGTGGTGGTTTGATATGATATGTTAAAAATAAATTGTTATATGTTGCATGTATATGAATGTATGTTTGTGTGCCACACAAGACGATGTTTCCTTGTGTGAGGCATAAGACGGTGTTTCCTTATGCATAGTATGAGACAATGTTTCCTCATACGGTATGTTACAAGACAATGTTTCCTTGTATAATGCATACTTGTTATATTCTCTGGCCAGTAGAATTACATTATTGCACACTGCATTGTCATACATATTCTGATGCATGCATGGATTTTTATACTGTGTTTATACCAGAAGTGAACTTAAGGGTGGAGGAGCCCTCCAAGGGTCCCTAGTTTACTGAGGTAATTATATTATCTCACCCCGCATTATGAGATTACCATTTCAGGTACAGGAGCTGATGGTGCTGAGGCATCGCGTGGCAAGAGGCCATAGGAGAGATACTACTTGACATGATTGTTAGGGTCTTGTGGATATTTAGATTTGTACCTGATATACTTTATTTTGAGTTGTATATGCCATGTATTTTTTTTAGAGCATAGGAGATGTCTATGCTATGTCGATAGTCTGTATATGTTGTTAGTGATGCATGCTCAGGTCCATGATACTTATTTAATTGTATCTCTTTTGTTTATTTGATTTAATTATATAAGTAACATCATGAACACTATTTTGAGATAATATGATTATGAGACAGTCTAGGCCATGGATGGCTTAGCAATATGTTTTATCTATGTTGTGGTATGCCTGGATTATATTCAGCTGTCAATCAGGTTGAAATTATCTTTATGGAAATTATCCCCTGTGGTCCAAAATACAGATGAAATATTGTCCATTTTATTTTGGCCATGAAAGTGAAAAAGTTTGCAATACATAAAGAAAAAGAAAAAATTTATTTAGTTAGCTTCCTTATTAATTAAGCTGAGCAAGCTGCGCTTACTAACATATGAATGTTAATTAACCGGCTGCAGGTGAGGCGTTACATATTACATCACCAATATCCGGATATTCCATAATAATGACGAAATGGAATATCTTACTTCATGCTAAGTGTTTATAATTCAACCCTTTGCCCCATATCACTTCCTTTTGTACTTAGTTATCTTTACCTAAGACATACATCAAGTGTCGACCATATATAAGGTTCCTGGTAAACAGTTTATACAAATCATGAATTATAGAATACCAAATGTCCATCACAGATAACATACTCGTTCATGGGCTCATACATAACTTGGCTCCGTGCCACTAAATCTATCAGCATGCATAACCAACATGTAGAAATATAACTAAATACTACATCATAATATAGATATACCTGAATACATAATTGTATAAGCATCAAACTGAAAACATGTACAAGACATATACAGGCCATATATACAAGTAATGGATCAGACATCATGATCCCAAAATAATAAAATATTAAAGCAACATACTACAATCCAAAATATCAGTAGCCTACAAAATCCAGTCTGTCGTACCACTCTAACCACGAGTCGTGTCCCTTCCTCGTGAGGACTCACCAGGTATCTGAACACCTTAAATGAGGTCCCCAAATGGGATGAGATAACAAATCTCAATAAGCTCCAAGTTTCTAGAGAATTCTCCATACCCTGGGCCTACGCCTGCATGAAAGTAAGATATAAAGTATACAAGATATCATATAACAGATATCATAACTGAACAAAACATATATACATATCTTATCAGAGGCGTACATAGTCATTTCCAAGGGAGGACCCCGAGCGAAAATCAATGCACGTGTTCCCAAGGGAGGACCAAGCGGAACCAAAATATATCAGAGGTGTACGCAGCCAGTCCCGAGGGAGGACCCCAAACAGACATTAGTGCACATACAATCAATGGCCAAAGATCATTACAGAAATCACATCAAAACAAAACATATCATATTATCAAGTAGCTCTATATGAATGCATCTATACAAAGCATCAAATACAATCATACAATCCAACCATAGTCCACTAACCATGGTGGAGCACACAATAAGGAATAGACTACTTAAACATAGAGTTTACCTCTTGAAGCTTTACCAATTTGCTCACTTGTAACACAAGTTACTTATTTAGCTCCAAAGGAATCCAAAGATTCTCAGTCCCTAGGCACACCTAGAGAAAGAATCTAAAACAAAACTCAATAAAATGCTACAATGCCAAGTAATTACACAAGACATACACTTTATTGTTTACTTTCACTTCTTAACACTTATACCAATCATATGCCAGTTCACAAGTTCATACCACAATCTTTAAGCTCTCTTATTAGACCAATTAATGATTACTCACACAACAAGCAATCACCTTGGTTCATATTTACCTAGGGTCCTTGAATGACCCAACCAAGCTTCTAAAATACCCTTTTCAATTTTTAACAATCCTAGCCTCACAACTCCCACAAGGCCGAATCCAAGACTCAAGGAAAAGCTAGGGATTTGCATCCATTTACTCTACACATCATCAAAACAATTTTTAACATAATCAATCCTTAAATAACCCTATAGGCCAAATTCAATAGGTAAAGGAGGGTCCATGAAGTTATCTTCATTATAGTCTTAATTTAACCACTCTTTTCACACATCTACCTACATATAATCCTTCACAAATTATACAATTTAATTTTTGCACATTTGGAATCCCTCTTTTAACACTACATAGCCGAAATCTACATAATGGTCCAAGGGATTTTTTATTTATTTTTAAACACATGTTCATGCTTATTTCACATCCTAACTTCATTAACAACACTAATCCATTATAAATTTCAATTTTCAAACTCAATAACATTTCACAAAAGTGCTCATAATATTCAAAACTTAAATCATGACACTCAAAACATTGGAATGAGAATCTCTTACCTCAAATTACTTATACAAGGCTTGGAGAACAAAACCCAAGCTTGGTTCACTCAAAATCCACTTTCCCTCTTGAGTGAATAGTGACACGAACTAGAGAGGTGGAAGAACTCTTCCCCCAAGCAATTTCAGCCCAAACAAAGGGGTAGAATAGATTCACAATGATCTCTACTTAAAGTTTCATGTATAACACTTTGTGTTTTGGTGATTATTTGAGTGAGAAATCAAAGGAGAAAGAAATGAAACTCAAGCCTCTTCCATGGAGAAAAGCTTGGCCAGGAAAGACAGGAAGGAGAAGGCTGAAGTGAATATTGACCTTTTGAAGAAAACTTAAGTTTATAATGCTATGTAATTTTTTACCGGTTATTTTCCTCTCACTTAATTTCACTTAAATTGACCCGACATTTACTTAAAGCTACTGACATAATTTTATTTTTCTGAATTCATTTACATTAATTTTTATTCCACAAAGAATAGTATTTTCAATTAACAGTATGGTTTCTGCACCATTTTTTGACGAAATGCACTGTGAATTACTAACTGCACATTGATTACACACGAAACTGCAAAAATAATAAACATGACTTGTTTGGCATATATTGGACTTTCTTATTCTTATTTCATCCATTATTTAGTTCTGGACTCTACTGGTTGCTTAAACAGCAATATAAAATACCTGGCAGAAACAATATTCATGAGATTTTCACGGAAAGTGCCAAACTATACAATTTTATGTTCTGAACTCATATCTGGCATCAGAATTTCCAAATTAGGTCTCTAAACTCATTTTGCTCATTTTAAGCTCCACCGATTGCTACACAGTAATGCAGAGCATTTGGCAGAAAGCATTGTTCATGACCTAGTCATGATTACAGTCAAAATGCTCGAAATCACGTTATGAATCTAATTTTGGCATTTCAATCCTTAAATTAAATCTCTAATTAAGATTTACCAGTTGGGGTCATTATATTTCCTCATACGATATGTTGCAAGATGGTGTTTTCTTGCGTAATGCATACTTGTTGTATTCTCTGACATGTAGGATTTATTATTTGCACACTGCATTGTCATACATATTCTAATGCATGCATGAATTTTCTACTTGTGGTTATATCAGAAGTGAGCTTAGGGGTGGAGGAGCCATCCAACGATCCCTAGCTTACTGAGGTAATTATATTATCTCACCCTACGTTATAAGGATTACCATTTTAGGTACATGAGCTTATAGTGCTGAGACAACGTATGACAAGAGGCCCGATGAGAGATATTATGTAACGCCCGACCGCTTCAAGAATCAATGATTATCCCCACATATTAACACGAGACTTTTCAGTATGCTTTTTTCTCACTCACACTTCCCGAGAAATCTTCCCAAGAGGTCACCCATCCCAGAATTGCTCCAAGTCAAGCACGTTTAACTATGAATTTCTTCCGTTCCGAGCTACCAAAAAGTAGATGCATCTTGTTAGTATAAGTAGTACCAATTAATTCTTATAAGCTATCCTGAACTGTGCAGTCTCATGCCTACACAGTCTTTGGAATCCCTCTCTTTCGTGTGTTGATTCGATTCATTCATTCAAGTAACCCCCTGCAGGAAGCCTGTCATGAGTCGCTCCTTGTCCATGCCCTTTCGCACCGGGGATCACGCCCCGCCCTCGTCAGCATTCAGAATTTTACATATCAGAGTAGATGCATCTTGTTAGTATAGATAGTACCAATTAATTCTTATAAGCTATCCCTCTCTTTCGGGTGTCAATTTGATTCATTTATTCATGTAACCCCCCGCAGGAAGCCTGTCAGGAGCCGCTCCTTGTCCATGCCCTTTCGCACCGGTGATCACTCCTCGCCCTCGTCAGCGTTTGGGATGTTACATGCCTACAATTTCCGTCTCGTTCGTCCTCGAATCACACCGTACTAGGAGAGAGGCCCTGCTCTGATACCACTTGTAATGCCCGACCGCTTCAAGAATCAATGACTATCCCCACATACTAACACGAGACTTTTCAGTGTGCTTTTTCCTCTTTCGCACGCTTCTCGGGAAAACTTCCCAGGAGGTCACCCATTCCAGAATTGCTCCAAGACAAGCACACTTAACTATGAAGTTCTTCCGTTTCGGGCTACCGAAAAGCAGATGCATCTTGTTAATATAGGTAGTACCAATTAATGCTTATAAGCTATCCTAAACTGTGCAGTCTTATACCTGTACAGTCTTTGGAATCCCTATCTTTCGGGTGTCGATTCAATTCATTCATTCATGTAACCCTTCGCTGGAAGCCTCCTAAGAGCTGTTTCTTGTCCATGCCCTTTTGCACCAGGGATCACTCCCCGCCCTCGTCAGCGTCCAGGATGTTACATATTACCTGACCTGATAGTCAGGATTAGTTGCTATATGTACATGACATTTTATTATTTTGATGTTTTATATTCTATGTCATTCTTTTTGGAGAGCATAAGAGATGTCTATCCATGTTGATAGTTAATCTATTTTGTTAGTTATGTCTGCATATGTCTAAGCTACTTATTCAATTACATCTCTTTTGGTTAGTTGATGTAATCATGTAAGTAGCTCTATGAACATTATTTTGAGACCTGTTATGTATAGGATAGCCTATGCTATGGATGGTTGGGTAATATGATTTATGTCTGGATTATATTCAAATTTCAATCAAGTTTAAATTATCATGATGGGAATTATCCCTAGTGGTATGAAATACATACAAAATATTGCCCGTTTTATTTTTACAAAAGAAGCGAAGAAAATTGTAATACATAAGGAAAAAGTTAACCAGTTAGGTTCCACATTTATTAAGTATAAAAATTGCTGCACTAAATATCATATGAATGCTAATTAACCGGCTGCAGACTATAATATCCCTCATTGTGAAATTTAATTAATTGCATGTAATTAGGCAATTAATCTTGTATTAGTGGGTTAAATTAGGTAAAATATCTAATTAAATAAATTGTGAGGTAAAAAGTGCATTCAGTGAAAATTATAGGATAAAAATGGGTGTTGGCAAAAGTACCCAAAATATAAAAGTAAAAGTGGAAATATTCGTAGAAAAATATTCCAGACCTTTGGGTAAAGTTTGAAAGAGAACGAAGTTAACTAGATAGATTAGCTGATACCCGGTGGAAATAACTTAACCTATGTCAAGTTGAAATAACATGATCCAAGCCTCATTCTTCTTCTTCACCTGCGACGGAAACAGAGAAGAGAGGGTGAGAAGCCATGGTTGTGAGCTCCAAAACCTAACTCCTCAATTTCTTGCTCAAATCCTTCCATTCCAAAGCCTAAACCACTTCAAATTTTCTCCTCATCCTTAATCCTAGCTTAGTTTTGGGTGGGAGCCATTGTGGAGTGAGAAATTCTTAGTGGGAGGGGCAAAAATTTGGAGATAGTAGAGCTAGAGGTGAAGTCTTGATTCCTTGAGCTTGGTGCCTCTTCCTTACACCCTTGGGGTTGTATTTGTGGTAAGAACTCCAACTCTTGTCATTTTGGAAGATATGTCCATTAGGGTTTTGTTTTAAGAAAATGCATGAATAATGGAGTATGTTTGAGTTAGATTGGTGCTAAATCCTTTTGTAAAATTTGTTAGGAATGATAAATAAATGGTAGAAATGGACTTAGATTGTCATTTGGTTGTTGTGCAATATATTGGAAAAATTATGCTTGGACATGTGGAGTTTCTTGCATTGTTGAGCCATGATTTGGTTGGATGGTTGATTGTGTCCCTTGTGGCGATAGGATTAAGCCTTGTAGACCAATATTGAAGGACCAACCATTGGAAGAAGCCATGGAGCTTGATTAGCTCACTTGAATTGGTAAGTTCATTCCATTGTGGTGTGAATATGTTTGATTGGTTGATTGCTCATTGGCGGTGAACAAAGGTTAAGCTTTGAAGCTCATTGAGGTAAGCCTTTGGACCTTGGGTGTTAATCTCTTTATTGTTCCACCAAGCCCAGAATGGGTAGTGGTTGTTGATAGTGTATGTAAATGCAATAAAGTAGTTTAATGTTTTGTTATATGTATGTGTATGCTTTGGGTGTGGCATAGGATGGTGTTTCCCTATGTTTGTATGTTGCAAGACGATGCGTAAATCATACTTGGTAGATTCTCTGATCAGTAGGACTATTTTGCATCAGAGTATCCTTAGGACAACATGAGAGCTCGAGGGATGTCTCCTAGAGATGTTTGACACACTGCATAGATATGTATTTACTGCATTATTTATGGTTATTGCTATTATACTGTGAGTGATCTATGGGGTGGAGAAATGCTCCAAGGACCCCTGGTTTACTGATATGTATTCATATATTTCATCCCGTGTTGTGGGGACCCCCTTTCAGGTACAGATGCTGCAGGAGCCTCTAGTGGCAAGTGGCCATACTTGGATTAGATTGATGCATGAAGATATTGCATTATTTTGGTTATGCATGTCATTTAGTAGTTCCTATTTACATGATTTATATTTGAAAACCATTTGATATATGTACATCATGCTTTAATTGGTGGACTTAGCCTATGCTCACCTCCTTTGGTGTCTCTTGTTGTTGATGAGAGCCAAGTGTTTGATCATAGAGTTTTGTAGCTAAGTCCCATGGTTAAGTATTAAAGACATTTGGATATTGTAATGTTGTACTTATTGTATATATGATGGAAAGACATGGATGCTTATTTTAATAAAGGCGTGTCTTAAAATTGTAAGAATGATGTCTTGTTATAGTTATACAATGCCAATTAGGTGAAAGAAGACCTTTAGCTTGAGAGTCAATATAAAAATAAAGATGTCATGTCTTGTTGTCCATTTTTCATATCCTATATAATAGGTTTAGACCCTTGTGTTCTAATGAAAGTTATAGATCTTTTTCTTAGCTTTCTAACGAGACCAAGATTGTGTCAAACGGATAAGTATAACTCAAGTTATGGGTAAAGTACCGAAGGATAGTGAAATCTCCAGAACCGTGGCGTTTTTGGCACCAAAATGGCGCTATTGATGCCACCAAATAGTGGGTTGGCAAAGTCAGCGCCAAGTTGGTGCTGACGGCGCCGTAAGACGTGAAAAAGTTAGTGTGCTGGTGCTATCAACGCGGGTTTGGCGCTGTCAGCGCGGGACCCTGCGAAATTCATTCTTCAAAAATTCATAACTTGAGCTACGGTGCTCCGATTTAAGTGAGGTTTGAATCCACGCGTAGCTAACAAAGAAATATATAACATATTGGGAGATGAGAACCATAGAATTAGTATAAAATTTATTAAGTAAATAAAAAGTGTAGGTGTTTAGTGATGAATAACAATAAAAAAATGAGTTTTTAAGCCTTGTTGGTCTAAGGGGACTACTTGGCACACTATATTAAGTGTTCCACTCGTAGTTTATGTTATGATTACAGTTTTGCAATTGTTTTAAGAGTAAACACCCTTTTAGGTCCCTGACAATATCTACGAAATTCTTTTTAGTCCCTGACAATAAAAAAGGACCAAATTGGTCCCTAACAGTATGCAAAAAGGGTCACGTTAGTGACGGAGGAGTTGACATAAGGACTAATGTGGCCCTTTTTTCATAATTTTAGGGACCAATTTGGTCCTTTTTTATTGCCAGGGACTAAAAAGGATTTCGTAGATATTGCCAGGGACCAAAAAGGGTGTTTACTCTTGTTTTAATTACGGAATTGATTTTAAACAGAAATGTTTATAATAAAAAGGAAAAAGTTTATCCGTATTTTAATTCAATTGCTGTGATTGTAACTGCGCTTAATGTCATACGTAATGTTAACAAACCAATTCTAGAACGAGGTGTTACATTTTATGGTGTCAGAGCAGTTTCTTAGGGAAAGTCATGGATTATTATTATGTTTGCTTGATGTTTAATGCTTTATAGTTGTTTTGGTACTCTTTATGATTATTGCATCTGTAATCACTAAGTGTGAGCCTGATCAACTCATTCCCTTGTGTAACATGTGTAGTGTCATGATGAGGAACCAGAATAACGCTGAGGCATCGAATGCCAATGCTTAGCCAGATCTTGTTTTGGCTGCTCTAGTTAGACCCTGAAGTGGTCATGGGGAAACAGGTGGACAGTCTGATCCCGTGGCTGACACTCTGGCAGCCGTGCAAAGGGAGTTGACTTCTAGTCGTCAAGATAATGAGAACTTGATGAAGACGAATGAAGATGCGTGAAATGCTATGACCGCGATGATGAATGAGTTGAGGACACTGAGGGGTGCAAGAGTTGAGAACCGACCACCCACTCTTCCTCCTCACACTGCCACACCTACTCCACATACTCTCCATGTAGAGGGTGGACTGGGTCACAATGAAGAAAGGGCTAGTCACCATGATGATGGCTTTAGTCGTAATATTGTGGTTCATCAACCATATGTAGAACATGTTGGTGGGCCAGACGCGGATGAAACGCGATTGACTGCTTTTTGAAAACACAAACCTCCACCCTTCACTGGAGGCTATGATCCGTTGGTTGCGGCAAAATGGCTCCAAGATATGGAGAAGATTTTTAGGGTGATGAGATGCCCTGATGCACTGAAGTTGGTTTACTCGGTGTACATGCTTAAAGGTGAAGCCGAGGATTGGTGGACGAACACCGTGCAACCTTTGGAGGCAGAAGGCTAAGAAATCACCTAGCAGTTGTTTGAGACTTTGTTCTTGGATAACTACTTTCCTAGGGAGGCTAGGGAAAGGAAGCAAAATGAGTATAATGATTTGAAGCAGGGAACGATGACCATTGACCAATATTTTTCCAAGTTCAATGAATTGCTGAAGTATGCTAACTATGGGAGAGCTCTACCTACTTCAGCCGAGATGACCTCCAAGTTTCAATGGGGTCTAAATGAGAAAATGTCTAATTGCGATATCCGTGAGTTTAGCAAGTTCATGAATCAGTGCCAGAAAGTAGAAGAAGTTTATAGTGTGACCAAGACCAAGAAGCCTTCAGAGGCACAAGCATCTAATGCAAGTAGAGCAACTAACTCAAATTCTTGAGCGCGGTTTGAACCCACGTGTAGCTAACGAAGAAATCTATAACATATTGGGAGATGAGAACCATAGAATTAGTATAAAATTCCTTAAGTAAATAAAAAGTGTAGGTGTTTAGCGATGAATAACACTAAAAAATGAGTTTTTAAGCCTTGTTGGTCTAAGGGAACCACTTGGCACACTGGGGTAGCAACGTATGGTCTAAATAAAATTATATTAAGTGTTCCACTCGTAGTTTAAGTTACGATTACAGTTTTGGAATTGTTTTAATTACGGAATTGATTTTGAACAGAAACGTTTATCATAAAAAGAAAAAAGTTCATCCGTATTTTAATTCAATTGCTGTGATTGTAACTGCGCTTAATGGCATACATAATGTTAACATACCGGTTCTAGAAGGGGGTGTTACATAGACTGTAACATCCCGAGCGCTGATGAGGGCGGGGAGTGATCGTAAGTGGGAAATGGCATGGACAAGGAGCGGCTCCTAGCAGGCTTTCAGTGACGGGGGTACATGAATGAATCGAATCAATACCCGAAAGAGAGGGATTCTAGAGACTGTGCTGGTATGGAAAGGTACAGTTGAGAATAACTTATAAGAATTAACTGGTATTACCTATACTAACAAGATGCATCTACTTTTCGGTAGCCCGGAACGAAAGAACTCCAAAGCTAAGCGTGCTTGACTTGGGACAATTCTGTGATGGGTGGCCTCCTAGGAAGTCTTCCCGGGAAGTGTGTGAGTGAGGACAAAACACGCTGAAAAGTCTCGTGTTAGTGTGTGGCGACAGTCGTTGATCTTTGTAAGTTGTCAGACGTTACACAGACGGGGCGTTACAATGATTGATTTGCAACACGCTTTCGTGCCGAGTTGAGGGAACCGAGTTTCCAAAAAAAAATAGGAAGATCAAAGGAAAAACAATTGGAAAAGTTTAAAAATATCATCAACTTCTAAATCAACGTATACTTTTTTCATAGTAGTCATGTCCTTATATACAACTATAAACATGAATAGAGAATAATTACACTTGGTAGTTACAAGGGACATAAAAAATCATGAGAAACCAAATAATCATCCACATAAATATTTTACAACAATAACAAATCTTTTTTCTTGTGCATGAAAACAAATTTTGTTTAATATACTGTTAACCGAATTAACAAATTGAAAAGAAATATAAAGGATGTCTATCAATAGAAGAACCTAAATAGTAAATTGTCTCAGGGTTAACCTTAAGTGCGAAACCACAAAATGGCTAGTAAATTGTCTCATTCTAATTTGGTGACTTGATAATAAATTACCAAGAAACCGCAACAATATGGCTCAATATCTATATAATAGAAAATTGTTTAAAAGTTCAACTAGTTAGTTGGCTCAATGTGACTGAAGATTAGCTTTAATCAGTAAGAATGAATTATATTCATTTATAATCATTATACTGAATTATCGCCAAATTTATTTACGTCCCACGGAGTCGGCATGGAATACGAAAACTTCTCATCTCTTGAAATTTTATATATAAACAATTTTGAACAATATATATGGCGTCAAAGTACAATAAAAGGTCATACAGCTGTGCAGGATTTGTTTATTTTAAAGTAAGGGAATAAATCTTTGGTACCTTTTGTACTTAGATTCAGTGTATCTTATTAATGGAAGCAGCATTACACATCAGAGGAGATAAAAAAAATTTGACAGAAAATTTTTTTTTTGGCTGACATGTAATATATTTATTGATGGAATACACTGAATCTTTGGTGCAATAGCAAGTAGCGTATCTAATAAATAAGCGGTGGTGTGCGTTGAACCGAATGCACTTTGGAAATACATGAGATGTTATTGTCAAGTGATGCAAGGTCAGAGAGACCAAGTCAGAGACGTCGAACAATAGTGCCCTTTGCATATTCACGTTATTCCAACGCTACTACCAAATCTCCAAGTATATCTTCAACTTCTGCGGCTAGTTAATGCAAAATGGCCATTTTTCCGGTTATGCTTGTTATATTCATGCTACTCTTTTTCTTCTTTCACATGACCTATGCAGTTGATACCATTACCCAGTTTCAGTCACTTCCTGATAACGGAAGCACCTTGGTTTCTAAGGATGGAACCTTTGAGTTGGGTTTCTTCAATCCTGGTAGTTCCTCAAACCGCTATGTTGGAATATGGTACAAAAATATCCCAGTTAGAACTGTTGTTTGGGTTGCTAACCGTGACAACCCTATCAAAGACAACTCTAGCCAGTTAATCATAAGCAAAGAAGGAAACCTTGTGCTTCTAAGCCAGAATCAGACTCTTCTTTGGTCAACAAACTCAACAACAGAGGCTTTGAGTCCCATTGTGCAACTCTTAGACACTGGTAATTTAGTACTTCGAGATGAGAAGGACAACAACAATGAAACAAGTTTTCTGTGGCAGAGCTTTGACCATCCTTGTGATACAATATTACCAGGAATGAAGATTGGTTGGGACCTGAAAACTGGTCTCAATCGGCGTCTTACTGCTTGGAAAAATTGGGATGACCCCTCTTCAGGAGACTTTACTTCAAGTATGGTGCTTGGTGGCAATACTGAAATGGTAGTGTGGAAGGGTTCGGATGAGTACTACAGAACTGGTCCAATGAATGGTCTTATGTCAAGTGGAATATTCGGATTGAAAGCTAATCCACTTTACGATTACAAATTTGTCAAAAATGAAGATGAAGTGTATTACATATTCACACTCAAGAATAGTTCTGTGATTTCTATAATTGTTTTGAACCAAACACTTTATCTTCGTCAACGCCTCATATGGATTCCTGACACCAGAACTTGGAGAGTTTATCAATCCTTGCCACAAGACAGTTGTGATATTTATAATACTTGCGGCCCAAATGGAAATTGTATAATTTCTGGATCACCAATTTGCCAATGCTTCGAAGGATTCGAGCCAAAATCACCCCAACAATGGAATGCAATTGATTGGACACAAGGATGCGTGCGCAGCAAGCCGTGGAGCTGCGGGGTAAAAAATGAAGATGGTTTTCAGAGATTTACTGGAATGAAAGTGCCAAATACTACATATTCTTGGGTTAATGAAAGTATGACACTTAATGAATGCGAGGCCAAATGCTTGGAAAACTGTTCCTGCACAGCTTATGCAAACACTGACACAAGTGGAGAGGGTAGTGGTTGTTCCATCTGGTTTGGTGATCTTATTGATTTGAGAGTTTCACAAAGTGGGCAAGATCTATATGTTCGAATGGCAGTTTCAGTTACGGGTAAAGGATTTAACTTTCTTCTAACTTTCTATTATATTAATTATCGGGTCACTACTTTTATTTGAGAATCACAAGTGTTTCATTTCACTAACAATCTGTAAATGCAGATGCTAAAAATGGGCATAAGAAAAAAGTAGCGTTGGTGGTTACGTTCACTGTTTTATTTGTCCTTGTTATGCTATTGGGGTTCTCCTACAGATACATTACCAAAACAAAGTATAGAGGTAAATTTCATAGCCAAAAAGCCTTTTCTATTTATATTGAACAGCTGCAATATCTCAGAAACAGAACACCTACACAATTAAACATTCTGTCCAATTTTATTAGAATACAAATTTTAAACAGTTCAATTTTACTTGTTTTGCTTTTTTTTAAGGGCTTTGGGTGTGTTCTTTCTTTGTTCAGTACAATTAACTTGATCGATCAGAATATATTTCATCCCCTGTTGTTAAAACCCTTCCCCTGCACTGTTATAAGTGTTAAGACATAATATTAATTATTGCATTAACATGATACTCATGGGTTAGGCATTTAATATTATTATTTACCATAACCATTTCTTTTAACAGGAAGTTTCATGTGTTTCTTTGTGCAAGTCTAAATGTATAGAGAGTAAGTTTTTAGTATATGATTTGATTGTTCAACAAACCCACAAAAATCTGCGCCTCCCATAATTTGATGGGGCGTTGGGTTAGTTTTTGACTCTTTTTGAGTGGGGCTGTATATCATTATAGGGTTTTATAAGACTTATGTCGTAGGAAAAGTGATTGTGTAATGTTATAGAGATTCGTTTTACGTGCCATAATTTTTATTTTATTTTTTGCTTTAAAAAATGTGGGCTCCACAAAATATTATGTGTGTAGGAAAGTTTTTCTGACAAACTAAAATCCTACGATTATAACAATAAAATCATTGTTTGTATTTTACTTTATCTTTATTAACTGGCTTCGATCTCATTTAATAAATAAAAGATGAAACAGAGAAAACCATGCTGACAGAAGAGAAACATGAACGTGGACAAGAAGATTTGGAGCTTCCTTTATTTGATCTTGCCACAATAGTTAATGCCACGGATAACTTCTCAACTGACAACAAGCTCGGGGAAGGTGGTTTTGGGCCTGTATACAAGGTAAATATGCAATATGCCTATTAAAAAGGCTAAAGTAAACTCACGAATCTCATTATCTTACAATTTTTTGTTGGAGTTTATGGGTTTCAGAGAGAAGCTTTTATAGTTGCTTGAATAAGCATCCTCTCACCTATTGTGTTTGTATCTCAGCATATTATTTGGACTATATTATTAATGTATACAATACTTTTTACCTATTATAAAATGTAGGGTACATTGGTAGACGGACAAGAAATTGCTGTCAAAAGGCTTTCGAGGAGTTCTGGACAAGGATCGGAAGAATTTAAAAATGAAGTTATATTGTGTGCCAAACTTCAGCATAGAAATCTTGTAAAGGTTCTTGGTTGTTGCATTGAAGGAGATGAGAAAATGCTAGTTTATGAATACATGCCCAACAGAAGCCTCGATTTATTTCTTTTCGGTCAGTATTTTCTGCAAAGCTTAATATTTAGTATTATAAAATTATGATTTGTTTCACATGTCATTTTTAAAAGAAAGGACTAATCCAACCTAATGGACCATCTTACAGATTCAGCTCAAAGTAAGCTTCTAAATTGGTCCAAGCGCTTTAACATCTTGAATGCAATTGCTCGGGGGATTCTTTATCTTCATCAAGATTCTAGATTAAGAATCATACACAGAGATTTAAAAGTAAGTAATATTTTATTAGACCATGACATGAATGCCAAAATTTCCGATTTTGGCATGGCCAGAATGTTTGGAGGGGATCAAATTGAAGGGAATACAAAAAGAATAGTTGGGACATAGTAAGTATCTTAAAAGTTATTAAGTTTTACTTTTAGTAATTGAACACAAAATTAATTATTGTATGGTTCTTTTCAGCGGTTATATGGCACCTGAATATGCCATTGATGGATTATTCTCCATAAAATCCGATGTATTCAGCTTTGGCGTATTATTGCTAGAAATTGTAAGCGGAAAGAAAAACAGAGCACTTACCTACCATGACGATGATTATAACCTTATTGGGCATGTGAGTATCACACACACAAATATAAATATATATATATATATATATATATATATATATATATATATATGATCCTTTGACATTGTCAAATTTAAAATTTGACACCTCATCTGAGAGCCATTAGATAAAAAAAGATCAACAACTCTGATTTGTAAGCATGTGATCCTTTTTTAATCTAATGGCTCTCAGATGAGGTGTCAATCCTATATATATATATATATATTATATATATATATATAATAAAGTTGTAGATAACAATTGTGTTGAAATGTTGTAGGCATGGAGATTATGGAAAGACGGCATTCCAGAACAATTGATTGATGATTGTTTGAGAGATTCGTATATTCTATCTGAAGTTTTTCGCTGCATTCAAATTGGTCTTTTATGTCTGCAACATCATCCTGACGATAGGCCAAACATGACATCTGTGATTGTGATGTTGAGTAGTGTAAATGCTTTACCTCAACCAAACGAACCTGGCTTCTTAATTAAAAAGGCCTCAAGTGAAGGGGAACATTCTTCTTCGGTCAATGGAGTAACTATCTCATTACTAAATGCTAGATAGTGAAATTAGTATATTTCTAACATCGGTTTTGTGGAGTTTGTAACTTGTACTTGGAAGTAAAAATTCATTATACTTATTTGTGGGGAAATATGAATAGGTTTTCTATATTTTAAATAAATATCCCCGCAAAGTTAGTTTTCAGCCTGCATATACGGTAAATATGGAACGTAGTTGTTAATAAGGCAAAACAAGAAAGAAAAACAAATTTCACATTCTCTGTTTTTATTATTTATTTACTATCCAATTTTTCAGAAAAATGAAAAGTAGGAAGTAGCAAAAGGAAAATTTATTATGAAGAGAAGACTTTGATTAATCAAATGAGAATAAATATAGAGTCCCATCCTACATGTCAATACCGACAACAATGAAATTTATAGTAAGAGGAAAATCCGTCGACGGATCCTTTCATAATTTTCCTTTTTTCTATAATGACCCAAATTGTGGATTTAATTATGGATTAACGAATTTATGATAAATATTGAAGAGTAATTAGATGGGAAGCCTCATTAAAATGAATTAAAGTCATATTTGGTGAAAAAGAGTAAAAATGACAGTACTGAGGTAAAAATACGGGTAGGCAAAGTTACCCGAAATTTAAAAGTAAATTGGTAGAAGTTACCACAAAAATATTATGGACTAATATATAAAGTTGGAATGAGAGTTTAGTGAGCGGGATAGATAAGTTGTAACCTATTGGGTCAAGCAACCTCACTTAAGTGACATAAGGAAACAAAGAAAGAGACACCAACTCAACCCATTTTTCTTTCTTCCACGTGCAAAGCCGTCGACTATAGAAGGAGAAGAGAGTTTTTGAGTGAAAATTTTACCAAGCCATATCTTGAGTTCTAGACATCCAAATCAAGTGCTTCCAAAGCCTAACTTGGAGGAAATTTCGAATTTGGAGTGGGTTTGAGTATGGAGTGAGTTCTTCTTCCTATATGATTTCGGGTTCCTGGAGAAAAATGGGAATTTGATGGGGTTAGGTCCTGGAAACATGAAGCAAGCTTTTCCCTCCATTGTTGAGCCATTGCGGTAAGAAATCTCCTCTCAAACCAAGATTTTATGAATTTTCATGAAGGTTAGGGTTGTAATGAATAATAAACCAAAAATTTGATGGTATGATGAGCTAGAAGGTGATTTAGACATTGATTCTCTTGTTAAGTATGTGTAGAATGATGTCTTGTTGAAGAAAAATTAAAGAGATAGTAGATTGGACCACCTTGATAAATTGCCATGAAAATGTATTATGTTTCATGGTCTTTATGACTTGGAAAAAGGAAGATTTTGATGTTGTTTTCTTGTTGCTCATGGTGTAGAGATGAGTATGAGGACACCTTTATAAAAGAGAACCAACTGGTGGAGCTATTGGGGTAAAAACCTTGTCTCTTGAATTTTGAGAACAAAGGTAAGTTGAGTTAATGTTGAGCTTTAAGAGTAATGTAGAATATTTGAGATGTTTGTCTAGCCATGGACTTAATATTTATGTGTGGATATAATTGTTGAGCACATTTCCTACTTTGGCCATAAGTTGTCTTAGTGTGGAGAGCTTGTTGTGTTCACTTTGAGATAAAGAAAAGCATATGTGGAAGTCTACTATCAGGTAAGCTTTCAGTCTTTGGGGTTAATCTCCCGCTTGTTCTACCAAACTCCAAGGGAAGGTGGTTCTTTCATATGGTATGTGAATATGAGCTGTCATATGTTGCATGTATATGTTTGTATGTTTGTGTACCACACAAGACGGTGTTTCCTTGTGTGAGACATAAGACAGTGTTTCCTTATGCATAGTATGATACGGTGTTTCCTCATACGGTATGTTGCAAGACAATGTTTCCTTGTGTAATGCATACTTGTTATATTCTCTGGCCAGTAGGATTCATTATTGCACACATGCATTGATATACATATTCTAATGTACATGATTTTATACTATGATTATGACTGAAGTGAACTTAAGGGTGGAGGAGCCCTCCAAGGATCCCTAGTTTACTTAGATGGTTGATCTCTCCCTGTTTGGGGACTTATATTTTAGGTACAAAAATCTATGGTGCTGAGGCATCGCATGACAGGAGGCCAGGACAGTGAAGTGGCATGAGATTGTAGACTTTATTTTGATATTTACATGCTTTGATTCATGAGTTTTATTATCATTTGAGATGTATATGTCATGTTATCCTTTTGGAGAGCATAAAGGGCGTCTATGCCTATGTTGCATAAAACTTGTACATTATGTTTAGAGAAGCATGTGTAGATTTGTACAAGATATGAATTGTATATACATGCCTAAGAAACATGCTAATTGTATGGAGTAGATACTTGAGCCTTGAATTGGCAAGGATTGTTTAATAAGTCATTGACATGGAGACTTAGATATAAAATCCACTGATGGAAGCTAGATAGAAGAAATGAGATATAATGTCTATCAGGTGATGTTGGGACGATGGAAATTATCCTTAGATGTCCGAATTACGGACAGAATGCCGTAAGATTTATTTTAAAAGGATGTGAGATGCAAGAGGGTATCGAGTAGTTTTAATTGAACAAGAAATAATTAGCTAATTGAAATAGATAAGAAAGAAAAAGTTTATTCATGTTTTTATGTTAAGACTAATGGTGAATTATAAAGCAAGCTTCCGCATTTAACTAATTAAACATATTGCGCTTAATACCATTTTGATGTTAACAAACCTATTCTAGAATAGGGTGTTACATTTTATGGTATCAGAGTACTTTCTCGGGAAACTCCTTAATGTATTGCAATGTTTGTGATGTTATGAGTTGCTTTAAGCATTTATTTTGATTAATGTTTCAAATTTCAAGTATGGTGAGGCACAAATGAGTACTTAGTGCTGAGCTTGATCAACTCACCACCATGTACGAAGTGTGGAAAACCATTCTTGAGATTTACTAAATGGGTTATTAGTTCTATGAATATTACACTGGTTGAATTAGAACATTTTTCTAATAGTTAAGTTGAAAGGCTCTCTCGTGTAGTGATCATATAGCACCTGACACTGTTTGTGTAATTTGTGTTATATTAAACTTGGATTTAATGTTACATATTTTGTAAATAAACCGAAAAGGAATATGGAATTAAACATTGATGCATAAGGATTGAGTTTACCCTATATTAATTACTGAGTTTTGGATTGTACAATTAGGATACTAGTACTTTATAATTGTGATTGCATGAATGGTTATTTGAGGAACTAGTGAATGTCTACATAATTCTCATCTTAGTATATTTTGAAGCTAAGTGAAGTTGTAGTGAACTTCGATTGTTGTTGTTATTGCAGAACTTCTATGGTCCTTATTGAAGCACATGCTAATATTAATATCTATGTTTTATTCTGCCTTGTGACAATATGTCCCCTTCATATGAACATTATTTTTCCTACCGTATATTATAATTTTTAGTTGTTGGTTGAGACATTCCACACTTTGTATTAGATCTGGTTTAAAGTCTTATAATACCCATAACTTAAGAATTTAATCAATTACCTATAATTAAGTAATTAAGCATGTATAAGTGGGTAGAATTAAACAAGAGGTTAAAATTAAATGAATTAGGGTCACTTTTGAGGTGAAAAGTGCACTTAGTGAAAATTATGGGGTAAAAATGTGGGTAGATAAAAGTACCCAGAATATAAAAGTAAAGTTAAAAATATTACTAGAAAAATATTCTAGACCATTTGGATAAGTTTGGTGGTGAATGGAGGTGAATAGATAGATAAGTTTTTATCTGATTAAAACCCACTTAATCTAAGTAAGTGTAAAAACACAAGAAACCCTCCCATTTTTTTCTTCTTCATCGTGCAACACAGCCAAGGGAGGGAAAAATGAAGGAGAAGCCATTGAAGGGAGTTCAAACCCTAGCTCCTTCATTCCTCCACCAAATCGATTTGTTCCACAGTCTAAAATGTGTCAAATTTCATCCTCTACAAAACCCATAGCTTGGTTCTAGTTGGGGGTCATTGTATTGAGAGATATATCCCCCTATCCATTTCAAAAATTTGAGGAAGTTTTGTGTTTTGAGGGGTTTTGAGTGCTTTGGAGCTTAGTTTTTTCTTCCTCTTCCACTCTAAGGTCATCTATGGTAAGTTTTCACCCTTTTCACATTTTTCCTTGAATTTTCATGAATCTAGGTTTTGGGTGAATAGTGACCACGAAATTCATCTATGGTGGGATGGATTTTGATGTGTTGGGTGTTGTTTTATGTGTAGTTATGAGCAAGGTGACCCTTGAGTAAAGGAAAAACCATTGGAGGAAAAAAACCTAGTTTTGGGTTTCAAGGGTAAGTTGAGTTAATGTTAAAATTATGAGTAATTAGAATAGTTGAGATGTTTGTCTAGTCCTGGACTTAGTATTTATGAGTGGATTGAGTTGATGAACACATCTCTTGCCTGGACTATAGGTTGTCTTGGTGTTGATTGGAGATTTTATGGTTTTGAGGAAAGGAAAATGTCGAACGGAAGTTCAAGTGTGAGGTAAACCTTCGGACCTTGGGGTTGATCCCCTTGATAATAGTAAATGTATGCTCATGCATTGACTCATGCATTGATAAATGTTATGATTTATTAATGATCGTTGATTGATTATCAATTGTTATGGTGACATTTGACTGTAAATATTGATTGAAGTTATGATTGATAGTATTATGATGAGGATGATTGGTAGAACTTCCCTTGAAAATAGCCCTATGTGGATCTCTATGTGGTCAGAGCCCAAAAGAAACAGCCCTATGTGGATCTCTCTTGGAGGTTCCTAGATTGAGGATAGGGACTTCCCTTAGAAACAACCCTATGTGGATCTCCATGGGGTAAGAGCCTAAGAGAAACAACCCTTCATGGATCTCTCTTGGAAGTTCATGTGGTGTGTATGGATAAGAATGTGTTAAGCTATTATGATTATGTGTACATCGAAAGTGAACCTTAGGGTGGAGTGATCTCCAAGGACCCCTAGTTTACTGTGATATATTCATATATCTCACCCCGTGTTGTGGGGCATGATTTCAGGTACTGATAGAGGTGAGGCTGAACGAGGAAGAAGCATGAGTCGATTGCACCTGATAGCTAGACATTTTGAGTTACATGCCATTTAGAATTGTTATATGTATTTATTTTCAGGCCATATAATGTATTTTGGAGGACTTAGTGCATGATCATTGTAGTAGTAATTGGTATTTGGTATATGGCTAATTGCTTTGATCATGTTTATTTTGGTAGCTAAGTCCTTTGGCTTGTATATGAAATTTGGAAGAGCATTGATGTAATTGAAACTTTAATATATTGATGAATATAAAGTTATGTTTATCATTCTGATTTGCATGATAAATTGGTGAAGTGATTGTGGGATGTAGGTGCCACAAGGTGTGTGTGACCATGGTTGGCCTTTCCTTGTCAATTAGGTGTTATGACCCTTGGAGAATGAATAGGGAATGAAACTTCCCCAAGAAAATCACCAAAAACTGGGGAAACAAAGTTTGCCCCAGGTGGAGGGCGCTTAAGCACTTATTTGCGCGCTTTGTGCGAGAAATAAAGTAAAATTCACTGCCTCTGGCGCTTAATCGCCCAGTAGGGCGCTAAAGCACGCTAAAGACCTGTAGATGACCAATTTTTTCTTCCTGTGCGCGCTTAAGCGCGTTGAAGTGGCTTAAGGGCTCTACCGGGCAAAATAAATGTTCGAAGAGCGCGCTTAAGCGCTTTCAGCGAGCTTAAGCGCGCAACCTATTTTCAGCACGAATATAAGTTAGTAAAATTGGCATAACTCGAGCTACAGGGCTCAAAATTGAGTGAGGCTTGAACCTATATGAAGCTAACACATAGAGCTATAACCTTGTAAAATATTAGAGCCATAGGATGAGTATATCAATGTCAATATAGGATTGAAGTTGATGCTCTAATTTTAAAAGTTCGGTTTTGTCAGCTACGTTGCGAGTTTAATAACTCCGGCTATACTTAACCAAATGGTTATTGTAATATCCTTCCGGAAAGCCCTAGATGCCTAGTTTATAACAATGAAAAGGTTAAAGTTAATTGTTAAGTGTAGTGGTCTCAGTGTAGAGAATGTTACATGGTTATAATTACAATTTTATTTTAAAAAGTAAATGAACAACGTTTTAAAAAGAAAAAGTTTATCCGTAGTTTTAACTAATCAATGTGATTGTAACTGCGTTTAATATCATATTTGATGATAACACACCAGTCCGGTAACGGGGTGTTACAAGTCTACTCCGTGATATTGCTTTAAGTGCCATAAATATTTGAGGTGCCCATGAAGATATAAATATGTACTATTTATTTTCTGTGTACAGATAAACCTAGGAGTTAATGAGATTGTTAAGCTCAAGGATAGTAAACCCAAATTCCTTGATGTAAGAACCCGCACCGCTAAATAATTAATTAAATGAGATTATCTATGCTGGAGCATGGATTTGATAAAGATTATTCATGATTATGAAAAGATAAATATTTAGAAAGCCGAATAATGCTTGAAGTCGCTTTTCTGATAAAAAGTGCAGATATTGGTTCTGCTTCACGATATAAGTGCGTAGCGGTGAAGTATCCCGAAAAATCATAATAAGTATATGAATATTCCTAGGATAATATATAGGTCAAGAATATCAAGTTTGGAGTAAGAATAATGAGTGTAGATGCCAGAACTAATACCGACTACGTATAAAACGCGTACCGGCAAAGTGCTGCGAAAATTATAATAAAACTATTATAATTCCTAGAAAAATGGCTAGGTTCAGAATATTAAGTTTGGGAGTGAAATGAATAGCGGAGCTATTATAACTAATACCGATGGATTAACTTAATGCGCCTATAGATAGTAAGTGGCACATTAACCTAGGTCAGATTACTACATTCCTACGTGATACTCAGCAGCTGCCTTTGTTCTCCAAGCTCTTCACCTTCCTCTCTTCCTCTTGAGAACCACAAGTGATCATCTTTTTCCATGTTTTCTTCACCAAAACACCATAGCTAGGTGTGAGCAAGCATTGTGAGGGAGAAAAACACTCCATTTTTTAGTTGTAGCCTCTGAGTTGTGAGGGTTGAGGGATGACTTCACTGTTTGATAGAGTGGGAGCCATTTACTTGGCATTTGGAACTTCAAGGAGCTATTTGGTAGAGCAAATGACCAAGCTTGTAGAGCATTTTCGTGGTCTTGTGAGGTCAGAATCATAGAGCTGAGTAGGAAGCTCCAAGAGCATCCTTTTCTTCTGGTTTGGAAGCTTGGTATACATTCCCAACCTTTGTTCATGAATTTCTATGTTAAAAGTTAAGTCTTGGTATGTAAAATGAGATGATCAAGTAACTAACATGAACACTGGTCTAAATGTGTTTAAAAATGCATGCTTGAACATTTAGAAATAGTAAAAATGGGGTTGGTGATATTCGGATATGGTATCCGGATATGGATATTCGGATATGTCCCCGTGAAATATTTGGATATTCCAAGAATTTCATGTTATGAACTGTTCTGTCCAAACAGAAGTGTAGAATGGGTTTCTGGACCCTTAGTTGGTTAATATGAACCTCTGTAATAAGTTAACTAAGTTAGAACCACTTAGATTGAAGGCTTATGGCTTTGAGAGAAGCCTAAGGGCATGAAACGAAAAAGAAAATGTTTTTGTAATGAAATAAACTTCTAGATTATGTATATTGATAATGTTTCTGGTATAAATAGACTGTGATTGCGATGTTTGGTGACCGTGGGTATAATAACCCTAATTAGATGATTTTTAAATTAGAGGGTTATGATGAGGACCTTATGGTCATAAATAGAATGTTAATGAAATTCTAAGAATTTGGATACCCATATTGAGGGTATTCTAGTAAGGTGAATTTTTATCTGTTGTTTTTGACTGCTGACGCAGTAATAGACTGTAGAATAGCTTCAGTACAGTGAATTTAAGTTAGAGAGCTATCCTAATGATATTAATATCATAAATGATGTAAGCATAAGATTTGATCAAGTTTGATACCCATATTGGGGGTATTCTGAACAGTTGAGTTTTCAGCTGTTGTTTTTTACTGCTGATGCAGTAACACCCTGTAGAATAGCTCTAATCTAACAAATCTGAGTTAGAGATCTAATCTAATGATATAAACATCATGAATGAGGTTAGTATATGAAATGGTGAAGATTGATACCCATATTGGGGTATTTCTGAAAAGTCACTTTTACCGGATATCTTGTACTGCTGTAGCAGCAATCGGTAGAATCCCGGAATGGGAAAAAGATGAAATAATGGAATGAAAGCCCAATATATGCCTAACAAGTCATAATTAGACCAAAAATGTTAAAGTTAAGAAAATAATAAAATCCGGGTACAGTTAGGAACACCGGTAAAACATATAGTGCAATTAAATTGCGGTAAGTGGATCTGTGATCTACTAATTGAATTTTTAAGTTAAGAACATGATAATCACACAAACTTAATATTAATTACTTAAAATTGGGATCTTGGGAGTTTCCTGATAAAAATTTGTCAACGGTTCAGATAAAAATTACACCGGGTTCCACTAAAGGACAAGGTGCCACTATAGTGACATGGCACCCCAAATTAGGGCACCTTTCCCCCCATTTTTTGATCAGATGTGCAGCCCCCACTCCTCCTTCTCTCTTTAAATTTCAAACTTAAAACCTTGCTCTCACTTCTCTCTAAGATTTCTCCACCAAAACCTCTCCAAAACACAAAACCTCCGTCACTAAACTTACTCCCCTCACTGTCCTCTTCACAACCATACAATTTTTATGGTGTGAAACTAGATTTTCGTGTTCCTTATCCTCAAACATAGCCACGGTTTTTGGAGTTTCAAGAGCCATGGAGTTGTGTTCTTGAGTTCTCTTGAAGAACAACACTTGCTTGCTTGGTTCCTTTGATTTCTAGTGTAAGTTTTCTTAAACTTTTCTTCAAAAATCTCATCTTTCTCTCTTGTGTTCATGAGCTCTAACTCTTGAGCATGTTCTTGAAGGTGTGTTCTTGTTAAAGGAGCATTCTTGGTGTTAAAAGGTGATGCTTGGAGCTAAAGGTGTAAACTTGAAGATGTAAGCTTCACTTTGGGAAAAAGATGACCTAAAAGCCTTCCTTTCTCCTTTTGATGCCACGGTTTTTGTCTTGTGGGTGGGGAAATATTGTTGAAATTTTTTTAAAGTAATGGTTTTGATGATTATTCTTGAGGGTGTGTGAGTTTTGAACCAAGAAAAAGTTGAATTGATGAGTAAAGGTGCCACCTTTGGATCCTTGGTGTGGGTTTCATGTAAAAATTGAACATGAACCCTAAAAGGACCCCTACACTATTCAGCCATGGTCATGAGGACTAGGGCTTGATGACTAATTTTTTTTTAAGAAAGGATTAAGTATGGAAAAATCCTAAGAGGAACTAAGCAAGATTAATTAAGTGGGTTATCTCTAAGTGAAACCTACTAATCTTGATTAAGGATGACAAAAAACTCTAATAAACAAAAATAATCAAATCTGCCCCTTTGACATAATATGGATTAGTTGTGTTAAAAATAAGGGAAACATGGATTAGTGGATTAATTAAGTGTAGGTACTAATTAACTAAAGAAAGGACTATGAAATAAGCCTAAAAATCCTAATTTAAACACCTAAGCAAATCGGCCATGTAGGTTTAAATTAGGGTCACTATGTTAAAATTAATATTAAGACCTAATTAGGGCATTAATATAGTGGATAAGTAAGGTGGACTATGCATAATACACTAATTAAATCTTAAACCCTAAAATTGGACTTAATTAGGGTTTAGGTGCACTAATCAAGCAATTAGTGAACTTGAGGTATGATGACATAATGTGACTAAGTGTGATTTCATAATGTGACCTAATAATAGAAAAATCCAAGAATTAAAGTGATTTAGAGTTGCTAACCAAAGGTAATTAAGGTTTGTTAATTAAAAACACTTAGGGTTAAATGACCAGTTTTTAGGCTAACTTGGGGAGAGCATATCTCCCTCCACAGAGGTTCTATAGGGATGTTCCATACATCATTTTAAATCTTGAGATGTTTCTATATGATGTCAGAATGTGGTACCATTTGAAGATGTATAGTATTCTGTAGGTTCGATTGAACGGAGACTGCCCTGGGAGGCCATGTGCAGGGATTGTACATGGATGCAACTTCCACAAATTTTTTCTCCCTAAGTTCTTACTCAAATTAGGCTCATAATATGTCTAATTAAAGCTGAAGGGGTCTAGTTGTCTTCATAACAATTTGAGATTAATTGGTTTATTAGATTTTCCAGAATCGTAGAAATGGTAAGGGATGTTTAGGGCTCTGTTCGGAGTTGGCAGACAACTTTGCTTGTCCAACTTCAAATGGTGATAACCGAAGCTAGAAAAATCCAAATGAAGCATGTGATATCTTGTTGGAAAGGTAATTGAGTGTAGATTAACATACTAAGAGATGAGCAAGAGGGGTGCGCAAAGTGACTGGAAAACAGAAGCATGTACAGTTATAGGAAAATTGTAAAAGTGAGATTTAGGCCAAGTGGGCTTGTAGGAACCCCTTAGTAACTTATAATAAGTGTATATATGGATTGGAGGAGTGAAAATAATCTAAGTTACCTTAGTGGTCCTAGAGTGTGATTCTAAGATTATGCAAGGTGCTTAAACTAGGTGGTTGATTGTGTAAATATGAACACTTCATAATACACTAAAATAAGTAATTATGTAATAATTGGTCTAGACTTGTAATGGGCATATTATTGGCATGTAAGAATGAAATGTGGGATCATTAAGTGATTGGATATTAATGATGTAAATGATTCCTGCTCTAGGTTTGCCTAGAGAACTTGGCACTTGAGGGTTTATTAGAGCTTACGTATTTTACTGTTGGAGTTGGGCTTGTGATAAGCTCAGTGAGGTAAGCTCCTAGTTCTAGTTTCTCCTCTCTCTTGTGGCCCCACCATGATGATGGGAATTATGGTTGTATTGTATGAGAGTACGTGGTATGATGTATATGTGCACTCATTCACATTCATATAGATGTTATATGATTCTTGATGTTATGATGATGCACTGATGATATATGTTATGAGGATCCTGGCTAGTGATTATGGTATGTAGGCTGCCTATGACTTGACTCTGGGAGCTATTTCATACAGAGATTGTGTTGACTATCTGTGGCTTGAACCTGGAGTCACACACGTGTAACCGTCTATGGATTTACCCTGGGGTTACACAAGGATGATATGATGATGCTATGTTTATGCTGTATGCTTGTATTATATGCTTTATATCTGACTTGTCATGCAGGAAGTGGGCTCAGGGGATTAGAGGATCCTCTATGAGCCTTGAGCTTACTGAGATGTGTTATCTCACCCCGTTTGGAGACATCATTTCAGGTACACAGAGTAGTGGTGATGCTTCTAGGGGCCTTGGAGTAGTGGATGACGCTGCTGATTTCTTTTATTATGATTAGACTTTATGATTGCATGTATATTTGTTAACATGCTTATTTATCGTGTGTTGAGACTATGTTATGTAATTATTTAGGCTCATGACTGTATTATTGGAGCCATGGATCATTTACTGATGCTTAGATGTTTTTGAATTTAATATAGACTTGATGTATGTTTTCTGTTAATTGGGCATGGAGCCTTAATGTTTGTATTGACCCGGGAGGGGATCGCAGCCCGTGTAGGACTTGCGAGCTGTCTGTTTATTTATTGTATCTATCAGGTTATGGTATATGTGGGACCCATGTCACCAGTTATCCGAAGTACAGTCGTTATGCTGTCCGCGAGACTCTGTCAGGAATGACACTTGATGTCATATCCTGATGGTCAACGACCACTAGTGATGGCCAATGGTTTCATTAGTGTACTTAGATGTTAATTTTACGCGAATGCAATATATCAGATGAACGCTGTGAAAATGTTTCAGAAAATATTTTGGAAAAAGTTTACTCATATTTTTATAAGATGCTTTGTTATTCTTTTAAAATAAAGTCTTCTGCTATCTATGCTAAATATCATGTAAGTTAACAACCGGAGTACTACAGGGTGTTACAGTGGGCTGGTGTGGACTCTTGTTAGGATTGTTAGCTTGAGAATTAAGCTTTCGTGTTCTCGATTTTGCCCATTGTTAGTTCCACTGTACCTCGTAGAGGGATGATTTATATGCATGATGTGTTTTTATGAAATTATGTGAAGAATATTTGATATGCTGTTGAGCTGTTTTATGAGTACAAATGCCATATGATATGTGTGGGGTGTTCCACCTAGAGAGTAATCCCTGAGTATGTGGAGACATACAGGATGGTAACACCGTGGGTGAGGCACAAGCGAGGATCCTTGTACTATGGGTTGTAGACGTATGTAATTCCTACCTTTTATTCTCTGGCCAGTAGGATGCATATACACATGAAATAAACATATGCTGCATTGCATGGATATTTGATGTTACACCATTATTATGCTTTTGAACTTATATTGCACATGTAAGGGATATAACAACTCGCAATTCTAAAAAATGTAATTGTATATTAAATGTGGATTAAAGGGTAGGATTAGTGAAAATCCTGAAATTAAGGCCAAAATACAAAGGAAGGTAAAACGGTAATTAGCCAAACACGTAACCCTAAGAAGGTAAAATTGAGTAAGAGGTCTCAAATGATAAAAATAACCCTGGAAATGAATTCAGAACGAAAAATTAAGTGGACACGCAAGTTTCAGAAAAATTGGTGAATAGTGTTTTTACCGGGTAAAAATATCGCGGTACAGTTGCACCGTAAAGCATGCCGATTGAATTTTGAGCTCTAGGTTTGGATATAAGTTATAAATGGTATATAGGACTAGGAAATATGATTTCTAATGAAAATTGATGGAAATTAGTAAGTTTGGGGAAGCGTGCCTACGACGCGCGTAACAGCTTAAAACTGCAATTTCTCCGAACGACCCGAAAACTCCAGATTCATCTGATCAAGGGCAATTAAAGGACAATGGTTAATGTTAAAAATTAGAGTTTCTAAATAGGTTATAAAATTATGGACGTTTAGTGGAATCAGAGAAAGTTTTGAATTAGTTTGAAATCGCGTGAGATGGCGGTGGGTCCCACCTCACTTAAGTGACTACATGAGAACTCATCCATGCCACTATACATCATCCTTTTCTTCTCCCTCTCTCCTAAAAACTGAGCAGCCCCCCCTCCATGGCCTTCCCTTCCAAAAATTTCTTCCTCTCTTAACTCCTTCAATACTACTCCGAATCAAGAAAAGTTTGTAAGCAAAGTTGTTGGAAATCATCACCCAAACACATCCCACCGATTAGTTTCCCTTAAAACCCTCTCATTTGTGAGAAATAAGGCAAAGTCATCCACGAAATTTTGAAGGATTTTGTGATTTTGGAGTTGATTGCTCAAGCTATTTCTTGGAGATCACTAAGAGGAGTCTTGTGACTTGATTGTGGGTAAGTTTCAACACCTTTCATGGATTAATTTGTTGGATTTAAATTCATGAACCCTAGACTTGATTTGTGTGATTGATGTTGTTAGAGAGCTCAAATTGAAATTATGTATTAGTTGAATATGTCTTAGAATGATGTTTTAGAGTGATAAATGCAATAAAAATTATTGATGAAATGTTTGGTAACTTGGGCAAAATTCATGGTGGAAATTCAAGACTTTGTGTTTGGGATTGTTGGTAGGATTGTGTAATTGAGTTGTTGAGTGTATGTATGGATGGATTATGATATTGTATGATGTTTGGCAATGTTAAATTGAATTAAATAACCATTGGTAGGTGGCCATGGGGATTTCGGCCAAAGAGATGAAAATTGGGGTTTTATGTTGTGAAATTGTATGATTGATATGTTGGGTTGTTAAATGGTAATTAGAAGGGCTGTGTGATGATTGGATGCCTTGAAAAATCAAAGGAAAAATAATTGGTTTTTGTGGAATTGATAAGTAGACCTAGAGCGGAAAATATGGCAAAATGATATTAGGATGGTGTAAAATAGAAAGTGACACCTAAGGTGTTGGGGTAGCATTATGATGCTAAAGAAAAATAAAAAGAAAATTTAGAAAAATAATTTGTGATTTAACACTATTATGGCCGAACCTCACCTTTGGTGGGTGTAACACCCCGTATATATCCGGTAATGTTATCAAACTATCGTATTAAGCTGCGCTTAATTAAAAATGCGGAATATCTTTTTCTTTTCAATTATGATGTCATTAATCATTACCAACTTGATTACTTAACCATTTTCAAAACATCCCCTGTATGCACATTGCAATAAATAGCTAACTGAAATACCTCATTAATTAAATAACATAAGTATGAGTCTCTAGTCACGGAACTACAATACGTAGACTGGACCCTCTAACAGTCTATACAACTCAACTCAAAAGTACTAACAACATAGTGGCATGGAATACTCCCATGCTCACCCAAATAAGGCAACAAGGCCCAACATCAGTCTCAACAACAGCAACATAAGCAAAAATGACAGAAACATAAACAACATCCAATCCAGTCATGCCAGCATAATATGAACAACACTAAACATCAACTAAGCTCTGGCCTCCTGCCGCCAGAGGCATCAGTCCCCGTACTACCTGAACCTGAAATAAGCATTCCCCAAACGTGGGGTGAGATCTCTAAACAAGAAATCTCAGTAAGGCAAGGGGTCCTCAAGGATCTTCCACCCCAAGCTCACTTACATGTGCAATATAAGTTCAAAAGCAATTTATCATCATCAGTTCTAAAATAGTGCAATGCAGCAGATAATCATGTCATGTGTGTCAATTCATTCTACTGGCCAGAGAAATGCAGGATTTATATATGCCAAATACCCACACATAGTGCAAGACGCCACTTGCATCCACCCCGGATCACCGTCTTGTATGACGCTACATACTCAGGCTTATCGTTAAGATGGAACAACACATGCATATTAAAAGCCATTACACATAAAGCTCAACAGCATTTCAAATATTCAAAGCATGTAACATAGCATGCATATAACCATACCCCCATGGGACATGGTGGAACCACAACATGGCTAAACCGAGGACACGAAAGCTTACCTTGCAAGCTAACACTCCAAGCCAAGAGTCCAACCAATCCTCAAAGTCCAAACACAGCAGAATCACAATCTGATATGGACCAATAATAAATCAATAAACATGCACTACAAGCATACATCATAAAGACAACGCCTTTCTTACGTTTTACGTCTTAAGGCTTCTCACCAAGCCATAAGCCCTTAATCCATTGATTCTGACTTAGTTCGATTATTACAGAAGTTCAACTTCATCAATCTAGGGTCCATAAACCCCCAATAGCCTACTGTATGAACAGTACAGCTACTGCTCTTCGAAATCCCAGAATATCCGAATATTCGTCGGGGACATATCCGGATATCAAAGACCCCATATCCGGATACACATATCCGGATATTTCGTGACAGACAGCAGCTTCTGCATTCGCGAAGATATCCATCCAAGGTACAATTTTTAACACTTTAAAATGTCAAAGCATGCATTTTAAATCTGTTTTAGGTCCACATACCAGTTGGTTACTTGCTTAACCCATTTACATGCAAAGACATCACCTTTAAACCATTAAAACTCATAATCAAGGTTAGGCAACTCACCAAAGCTCAAAATAGAAAAGCAAAGGCTCTTGGAGCTCTCCAAACTGCCTCCAAGGTTCAGACTACCAAGGAATACGAAATGACAACACAAGCTTGGACCTTTCAACACAAAGGAAGCTTCTTGAAGCTCAAAATGCCACCACAATGGCTCCAACAACACCAACCCCCAAAGTCAGCACCAAAAGCACCTAAGAACAACCCACCAACTCAGAAAACAAGCCTCTCACTCAACCCAACACAACCACAAGGTGTTTACAAGGAAGAACCAAGAGGAAAGATGATCATTTGGTGGTTTCCCATGAAGAAATGGTGAAGGCAAGGGAAGGAGACACCAAGTCAGCAAAGAGACCCACACTCAGCAGCCACTCACGCACAAAAACTGGTAAATCAACCTAGGGTTGTGTGCATAAGTTGTATATATAGTCACATACAATTAAACACACAATATTAACTTTAATTGCTACGCTTAGCATTTTAATCCCAAACTCAGGATTCTTAACCTACTCAATTTAACAAGAATTATCATATTTTTCTTATATTTTTCGGAGCACCTTTCCGGTACGCACTTTTCATAGCCAGTACCAGTTTCTGGCACCAGTTCTCATTATTTTAACATGAAACTTGTTTTACAAGTCCTACATATTATTCTAGTAATTATCATGCACTTATTATAATTTTTCAGGATACTTTTTCGGTATGCATTTATACCGACTAGCAGAACCGGTATCTGCACTTTTCGTCAGAAAAGCGACTTTCAGCATTATTACTCACTTACTATAATTATTAGAGCCTCATAATAATTATTAGGGTCAATTATGGAATTATCTCATTAAACTCATAATTAACTGCTTAATTTCCTTAATTAACGGTGCGGGTTCTTACAGTGGGGGTGGATTTTGATGTTTTTGGATTTTGGTGGATTCAGCGTATATTGATGAATCGTATATGGTCATTGTAGGTTGCCTCCTGCGAATTTAAACCTTGAACCGTGAGCTCGGTGGGTTGCCCTTGGTCCCGGACCAAAAGGGATTGTGGTAAGTATTATGGAACCATGCATATGTGCTTGATAATTTGCATGTGTTGGTGAATGGAAAGTAAATTGGGAATATCATTTGTGTAGGCATTTCTGTTGTACCTAGCTCGGGGATTTATTGCATTGGAGCTGTGAGGAGGTGATTATTCAAGTAATCCCTTGGTACTTAGGTTTGATCCCCTTGTGTGTTCCACATGCCCGTTGAGGGTAATGGTAGGAAATGTATGTGAATAATATAGGATAACATGCTCATGTATATTGTATGTGTTGTGGTACATAGGATGTACCGTGTCTCTGGCCAGTAGACTGTTTGCCTTCGGGCGTTACAGACTTCCACTGGATAGGTCTTCGTGAGGGAGTTCCAGTTGACCCTTGGGGTCGTGGTGTGTGATCCGTAGAGGAGCACATTAGGAAGTCTCGGGTGGTTATGGATGGAGGGTGCCTTGGTTGATGTTCTAGGAACACGCCTTGGTTTGAAACCCGTAGGCTATATGCCGAGGCGAATAGGCTGGACGTTGCGTGGTTTTGGCATTGACCATTCCAGCTTCATCGTTTTTTGTTTCCCTATACTTCCCTACTTAACTAAATCCCTTGTTTTATCCCATTTTTAGATGTTATTTTATATTATTTATATGCATCGAAGTGAGTCATGGGGTGGAGTATTCTTCAGAACCTCTGGGTTACTGAGATATATCCGTATATCTCACCCCGCTTTGGGGACTTTATTTCAAGTGGTAGCAGTGGTATCGGAACGGCGGGCAAGAAGCCCGTAGGTTTTGCATGAGGATTTTGCTTATTTTGCATTTTGGTGGCCATTGGGCCTAGGCTAAACTTAGGACATGAACACTATGTTTAGCTAGGACCATTCATATTGTCATTTTGTTCATGTCTCTTTTGGCTAAGTTTAGTGGTTAATTATTATGTTTTATTTGAAAGTTACGAGTTGTAATTTGTAATATGTCATTTGGAGGAGTTGTAAATTGTATATGAAGACTTGATGTAATATGGAAGTATATGTATATGATGAAAGGGCAATAGGTGTAACACCCTCCCTTGTATGCATCCAAGAGAGTTTGTTTGCTAAGCGAAATTAGAGTTTTTGACGTCTCTTTAACTACTGAAAAATCATTTTGATGTTACTAATTAAAACGTATAGTTGAAACCAGGTTACTTACAAAAATTAGAGTATGCTTTCAAAATTTCTTAAGTTGCTGAAAATATTATTTTCCTGGAACACGTTGCAGTATTCAAAAATTTGTGTAAAATCAGTTCCAACGATTCAAAAAAATGTTCCATATGATTTAGAAAAAACACGTCTGGGGCTTCGCTTGCATATAAAATAATAGTAATTTGGAGTTCGTTTGCCCCTCGAAATATAACTCGCAAAGTGCTCGCGAAACTGTTTAAAATCAACACTTAATAAAACGTCAGAAATTATTTTCACAAAACGTTTCTAGAATTTGTTTCCAAAATACTTGCTGATAAAAAGAGACTTAAAACAGCAATAAAATCATAGTTCAACAGTAATCTAAACTTCTCAATTTAATACAGTCATCCATTAAATAAATAGCAACAGCAAAAGCCAAACAGCAGCAAATAACAGCAAATATCCATCTAATCACGTCTTCATATGCTCTTTCTTCCTCCTGCCATTTTATAAAAATAGCAGCCCCAAAGGGGTCAGAAAAATCCCAGTAGTGTGATAACAAAACCAATAATGCAACAATACTAACTAGATACATAATTACAAAGCAGTCGCATCATCAAGTGAAATACGGCAGATACTAAACTTTATCATATTGCGTATATAACGCCAAATATACTAATCAAGATGCGTATATAACGCCTAATATACTAGTCAAGATGCGTATATAACGCCAAAAATGTACAGCACCGTCGTGCTTGTACACACAAGTACAGTGGAGGTCCCTCCCTTAATGGCTCCTCAGAGGGTTCCAACTGTAACCTAAACGGACTAAAGCTAAGTGTCCCATACCCTGGTACCGCAGGGATGCCTACATGATGCGTGCTCAAACGTATGCATAGTTTTCGAAAACATTTCCAGTTACAAACATGAAACTTGTGCATGTATGATATGTCATGGTTCACACGCAACATACAAATAAAAATTATGAATGTACATGCATGACTAGATAATATTCAAGATTTCATATAGCTTATGGATTCAATATCAAGATGCTGCAGAATAATCAAAACAGAATAAGCAACCTTTCAAGTCCAAAACAGAACCCATATACATAACCAAGATACATATCTCATGGAGTCCAAGATCAAGATGCTGAATCAACATAATTTCTCAAGACAAATATCCAGTAATTCAAACCATGAGCAGAATCATATACAAAATTCCAAACCGAGGCACAAGAGAGCAACGTTCACAATTCATGCTCTAGCTAGCAGTCACAGAAGGTAATGTCACCAGACACTTACCTCGTTGCTTACAACTCTTTCTCAAATATTACCAAACAGCCTACTTATTTAAGACCTTGCGCACCTAAACAAACATATACACCAAATCAGAATTTATTACATTTATTCCTATACATTACATAGCTTTCCCATTCTCCTAAATTCTAGGTTTATAATCGGTTTCCTTGTGCATATACTAGACGAATTTTCTGCCATCATATTAATTTACCAATTGTTCTTAGTTGACAAATTCCAATATATTCCACACATGCATGCTCGGTTTTCCACCCTCATTAGGTGCTTATGATTTTTCTTTAACAAAACATTAACTTCGTCACTAATACATAAGCTAATAAATTATTTAATATTCTGTCTTCAAGAGTTATAACACCTACAAGGCTTGAATCAAATCTGGTTTCAAGGTTCTAGCACTAATTTAATTATTTGGCTTAGAGTTTGTTTCATCAATAGATAATAAGTGACCTAATCATGCTCCTCCATGAAAGTAGGTTCGGTTTCTTGACCAATAATTAGGTGCCACTCATTTATTATTTAAAATACCTTGTTTACAAGATTTAGGGTGTGCTATAGAGGCTAAGAGCATGTTGTTTTCAAAACTTAACACATGTAATCCTTAACAAATTTTTCTATTCCAAGTTGCAGCTCAACAAAAGTTAAAGAGAGCTATTTCCATGCTCATAAGATATCAATTTAGGCTCACAAGCATCAAGTCCTATGGCTGTACAAAATGACAGAATTAAAGGAGGGAAATAGTCAACATAAACTATCCTCCTATCATGCAAGGGGGTGGCCGCACATAGAGGGAAAAAAGAAGAAGAAAAACTCAGAACTCAGGTTTATCTCCTTTCAAGTCTTAAACTTCTAGCCGAGTTATCATGCTTTCTATGCTAATTATATTTCTGCCTTTAGTTTTATCCTGCCAATTATAGCAATTAACAACTTCTTAAAGTTCATACAGGTTCAGTTTTGTGAATATTACCAAGGCTTATAATTTTACATTAACACAACATGTTTTGCAATCATAAGAGTGTGCTAATAAGACCTTACAAATGCTGCTCATATACAAGTTGACGCACGCAAAGCCTAATGCGAGTTTTCAATCCAAGGGCAGTTTGGCAACATTAAGGGACTATTTTCTAAGTCCCTAAGCCAGATTTTTGGTGTGTGTGCTCTAGATTCTAAGGTGGTCCAAGGGCATAAACAAGGAAAAAGAATGACAAAACAGAATCCTCCTAAGACCCTTATGCAGACCGAAATAGTGGCAGAAACAAACAGAGGCTTGTGATTCGATTCTTACCTCATCGCATGCAGTCAAAACCTCAACAAAATGATTGCAGCGAAACAACCACCACGACTATGAGTAGTACCTTCGTCCCTCTCCATGCCAAGGGATTGAAACAGAAACAACATAAGGAGCAGTCCCCTCACTCTCATGCGCAGAAAACAGAAACAAAATCAGAAGGGAAAATGGTGCTCACTTATTCTTGCATGCAAAGGGAGGTAGACCAGAATTTAAAAAGAGGCATCTTCCTTGCAAGGGATCGGTTCTTCAGCTGCATGCAATGGGAGGGCGACTCCATCTAGGTCCAACCAGGTTCCAGTGAGAAGGGAGAAATTGAATTAGAAATCGGTCCAATCAAGAGTGAACCAGAAGACAACAAAAGAAGCACCTCACCTCCTTGATGAGTGCATACAGCCGAACACAAAATAGAAAAGTAAAGGATTTATGCTTGCGCTCCAATCTTCATGGGTGTTGGTCTACGGCTGCACAAGAAAGGGAAGAGGAATGTGCTTAGGTCTCAATCTCTTGAGGCGTTGCTGTAGGACTAAACAGTGAGGTATGAAGGATGAGCTTATGCTCTCAGGCTTCCCCCTAATGATGTGCGACTTGGAGGAAGGGGAACATAGAGAAAAGAACATGCAAGGTTGTGGTTTGTGTTCAGCTGAATAGGTGTCTGGGAATAAAGGATTTGTTATCTAGTGGATGGAGTCTTCTTCATGGAAATATGCGGCCTTATAAGAAACAGATGGCTTGCTGGACTTCTGAATATAATGACCCCAAGAAAGAAAAGGTCCGATTTATTTGCTCCCCCTATGCACATGACATTGGAGGGATATGGTGAGATGAGGTTTTTTTTTGGCGAATAATATTTCATGCAAGCTGACTACCTTTCATTCATTGGTTACATACTTAACCAGGCCGATTTGAGGTTGCATAGGATTACAATAAATCAGAATTTTCTATCAACCCACGCGCACACCAAGGGATTACAAGGGGAATGAGCTTGCCATGTGGAGCTTTTAAACCAATAGTGTACAGCCTTGTAAATTTTTAGGAAAAGATAAGGTGTGAGGATTAGGTAAGAGTTTAAGGATGCACATAAGTTCCACTTAGGGCACTTGGGCCGTTGGCCATCACAAGAATTGGGTCCAAGAATATTTGTCCATAAGCTATCCTATCTTAGGAACTAACCCTTGGCTTATTGTATTATAATTAATTGTAATTCTATTCCCATTTAGCGAGTATCTTGAATCATTTAAAATGTTCACATATACTCTCTCATAATAAAATTAATTATATACTTTTAATGAGTACTCATATAATTCTAAGTAGTATTATGCTTTCTATATGTTATGATCAAATTATTCCTATACTCATAACTAGAATTTCACATGCATAAAATAGGTACTCACCTTCCATGTTAATATGAATAATTCCCTAATTTAATTTAACTCCATCTTAAAGTAAACATTTATATAATCTGAAGGCAAGTACTTTATCCCGTTCCTAATTGAAATTTAAACAAATTTCTAATTAGACGGGATGTTACACTCTCCCCAACTTGTTTTGAAGTTTGTCCCCAAACTTCGTCTTACCATCCCAAAATCTGCGTAAGCCTAATGCTTAACATCATTACACCATGACGTACTGTTTAATGCATTCGTACACTCAGCTATAAAAGTCATCCACACCTGAGAGCATTACCAACAAATTTGTACTTTACATGATCATTAAATAATATAGATATAACACAATCTAGTTCATACGGAAGGAATAAAAAAAAATCTTCCTAAGCTGAATCATAATACGAGCAATTTCCTGGGTTCTCTTTAAACATCAACAACTACCATAACACACAAGGGGAATAAAACAAACAACCATCTCGCTAAACCAAGAAATTCCATCTATAAAAAAAACTGTCATAGGGTCAGGGTTTTAGTGCATACTTACAGACAACTACACAAATCCCTTTGCAAAACACTTCTTTACCTTATGGATTTTAATAATTATTACAAGTGTAGGCATAAGTAATTAACCTTCTATTCATCCGATCCAGAATGGTAACGTACGAGGAAGAACATAACAATATAAAGAGGCTTCTTGATATCCCTATAATGTCACTCACCCTTACGTCACACCCTATTACTAATCAACCGATCCTAAGTTCAAAGGTTTCCATAAAAATACGAATAACAAATCAGTGGCTCAAACCAAAAAATTTCCGAAGAATGTAGGGGATCATTTAGAATGAAGCACTATTATCTCTTATTTGATTCTTATCAATAGTGACGGTCCAGTTTACTCGATAAACACGTCACACAGATGCATTATATTCAGGTTTCTACATTAGTTACCTTACCTGATACTATCATAGACAGAATTCCAATTTTTATCATCCTTCGAGAAACCAAGTAAGTAAAACAGAGCACATTACCTTCTAAATTTCAAATGAGAGGAATCTTCGTAAAATCACAAAACTTCTATCCTACCTTTACAGACATATCATGTTAAGTGGTACCCCTCACACAGCTCGTCAAAACACCCACAGGAGGAAACTTCCTCGAGCTTTCCGCCGTCCTAGATACCTCAGATGTAATTGACTTCACTGATCAGAGGATCCATTAATCATGATATGAACTTTCCAATCAGCGACACATATTACAATCTAGAAACAGTCATCAAACATAACCCACCAAAACAGACCAAGCTTTCCTAAATCATGTTCACAATACGCATTCAAAGTCCCTAATCGTAATTAAATTTCTATCTAAAGTGACAACCCAAAACCACGACACAAGGTCTCATGTATGAAAAACATTGAATTCAAAGTTCTTTAAACAATGACTAATCACATCCACACAAGCAGCAATACATCTATTCGATGAGAACATTTCAAAAATAAAAATAATACTAATATCTCATGACGTATTTAAACATTTAAAAACAAATATCGAGCTTTTAAACATGGGGTTTACAACAGGGTATTTAAGTCGCAGGTTGAATATTGTTTCGATTAAACAGCAATTAAACAAAATCAGATGCTCGTGTCAAATTCGACTCTTACATCATACCCTCAGTTTGAATGTAAAATGTCCAAGGAACTATGCAAGTATAGCAGAAGAATTTAATTAGTACTATCTTTAGTGGCATATAAAAATAATTACAGTTCCCAGCAAACATGAACAGAAAGCAAGGAAGATTCGTATTAATCAATATCTAGGATTTGAACATTCATGCTATTAAATCAAGAGAATGGTTTATCCCTGCCTTTACATAAAACAAGAAGATCATAGATTCACTGTTTCCCTATTACTAGTTCGATCAAATCATACAGTGGGTAGGTGCAATGAGGAAACAATAGACATCACTTAGTTATTTGTGTTACAACATAAACAAAATGTGCAACAATAATTTTGAACAACATACACGCCAGGCACAGAGTATTAGATCAACACATACTTTCTTTCAACTCACTTTAACTAATCAAAGAAGACCAAGTGTAATTCGGGCGCTACTTCAACAGTATGTACATAAAACAGATTAAATCAAGAACCAAGCATAATGTTGTTCAACAAGTTCAGTTGTAATTCATTCAGCAGGAAAACTGAATCATGTAGCTAAAAATTTACATGTGACCAGTGTTAATTGATTTAAATGTAGATATTCATTAGATGCAGCGAACTGACTTGACCAGGTTAACATTACAGTGTTCCTAAAAATAAACCAAATTTAAAGTCCTATGTACCGGTAGACATCAGATTTCTGAACCCACAATTTAGTAAAACTAACAGGTATGAACTCATAATAGTCAAAGCTTATAAACGGCCACATTTCAATATCTCTATTTAATTCCATTGTGTCATTAGTGCAGATTATCCATACACACACGATTAAACAAAAATTTTAGTAACCAGTTAGAACCTTCTGGTGCTTACTCTAGTATTAATTTTAGCAAAGTGTCAATTCAATTAACCAACATAATAAGGCAAGCCAAATAAGGTATAGGTCCATGTAATTACAATTTACCTATTCAGTCCACTATATTCTAAATTCAATTCAGATGACCTTTCTTTAATTGTGTATTCAGTTCCCATATAATGTTAGAAATTTAGACTCACAAATTCAAACAATCACCATATAAAACCGTTACTATAAACAGAGACAATAAACTGTATGCAAGTCTAAAAGTGATCCAAAATTGTACAGAGCAATCCAATACGTATGAATTAAAACAACAAGTATCACTCACATGAAAGACAGGGAGGTAGGAGTCAAGCACCCTCCTCTACACATCACCACTTTGTTTAACAACTTCTTTCTCAAGAATGATGTCTAGTGCCAATTCACCATTAGAAGGTTTGTAAGGGCTTAGGGCCCTCCTGTTCGAGTCTCACTTACCCCTATTATGCTTTATAGGGCATTAACTTTATCAACTTAAATAAGTGATCTATCCCTACATAAATCTGTCTCCGTACAATTTTAGGGTCAAACGACAAGTCTTCCTAATGGCAGTTAACTACCTCAATTATTAAGGTTATATTACTGCAAACTACTCAGTTATGGAACCTGACTGAATTAAGTGAAAAGAACAGTTGTTTCTATTATCCAACAATATAATACAATCACAACACCCAAGAAAACAACATGAATCACAAAAAATAAATATGTATCAACAATCATTATTTAAAGATGACATGTTATCATTCACGGCTTAGAACATCGCAGAATATTCACATCTAGCACACACACAGACACACATATATATATATGACCTTGCTTATAATCCATAGGAAACAGAATTGATAATTTAACCATTAATGTAATTGGTAATCTAACATTTCACACATAGCTTTTCGAGCACCAGTGCACCCGGGGTCACCATGATTGTGCACCCACATCATACGTGGCAGTGAGTTGATCAGGCTCACCCCTAGCATTGAAGTGTGCATAACCATGTTGAACACCGGACACCACAAGTACCCTTACGCACAGAGCATAATGCAAATCAACTAGCAACATTTCAATAATCATCTGCCAGCATCAGCAGTTCAACAGTGTAATTCTAACATTCAGCAAAACAACCAATTCATAGTTATATCCAAACAGCAATAATTCAGCGAAACTATACCAACAACCAATATATTCAAAAAAACCGTCCAACAACCAGGCACAACAACAAATAATTCAGCAATACAAGCACCTTGATAATCGGTTTTTCTTGTGCATATACTAGGCGAATTTTTTGCCATCATATTAATTTACCAATTGTTCTTAGTTGACAAATTCCAATATATTCCACACATGCATGCTCGGTTTTCCACCCTCATTAGGTGCTTATGATTTTTCTTTAACAAAACATTAACTTCATCACTAATACATGAGCTAATAAATTATTTAACATTCTGTCTTCAAGAGTTATAACACCTACAAGGCTTGAATCAAATCTGGTTTCAAGGTTCTAGCACTAATTTAATTATTTGGCTTAGAGTTTGTTTCATCAATAGATAATAAGTGACCTAATCATGCTCCTCCATGAAAGTAGGTTCGGTTTCTTGACCAATAATTAGGTGCCACTCATTTATTATTTAAAATACCTTGTTTACAAGATTTAGGGTGTGCTATAGAGGCTAAGAGCATGTTGTTTTCAAAACTTAACACATGTAATCTTTAACAAATTTTTCTATTCCAAGTTGCAGCTCAACAAAAGTTAAAGAGAGCTATTTCCATGCTCATAAGATATCAATTTAGGCTCACAAGCATCAAGTCCTATGGCTGTACAAAATGACAGAATTAAAGGAGGGAAATAGTCAACATAAACTATCCTCCTATCATGGAAGGGGGTGGCCGCACATAGAGGGAAAAAAAAAAGAAAAACTCAGAACTCAGGTTTATCTCCTTTCAAGTCTTAAACTTCTAGCCGAGTTATCATGCTTTCTATGCTAATTATATTTCTGCCTTTAGTTTTATCCTGCCAATTATAGCAATTAACAACTTCTTAAAGTTCATACAGGTTCAGTTTTGTGAATATTACCAAGGCTTATAATTTTACATTAACACAACATGTTTTGCAATCATAAGAGTGTGCTAATAAGACCTTACAAATGCTGCTCATATACAAGTTGACGCACGCAAAGCCTAATGCGAGTTTTCAATCCAAGGGCAGTTTGGCAACATTAAGGGACTATTTTCTAAGTCCCTAAGCCAGATTTTTGGTGTGTGTGCTCTAGATTCTAAGGTGGTCCAAGGGCATAAACAAGGAAAAAGAATGACAAAACAGAATCCTCCTAAGACCCTTATGCAGACCGAAATAGTGGCAGAAACAAACAGAGGCTTGTGATTCAATTCTTACCTCATCGCAAGCAGTCAAAACCTCAACAAAATGATTGCAGCGAAACAACCACCACGACTATGAGTAGTACCTTCGTCCCTCTCCATGCCAAGGGATTGAAACAGAAACAACATAAGGAGCAGTCCCCTCACTCTCATGCGCAGAAAACAGAAACAAAATCAGAAGGGAAAAGGGTGCTCACTTATTCTTGCATGCAAAGGGAGGTAGACCAGAATTTAAAAAGAGGCATCTTCCTTGCAAGGGATCGGTTCTTCAGCTGCATGCAATGGGAGGGCGACTCCATCTAGGTCCAACCAGGTTCCAGTGAGAAGGGAGAAATTGAATTAGAAATCGGTCCAATCAAGAGTGAACCAGAAGACAACAAAAGAAGCACCTCACCTCCTTGATGAGTGCATACAGCCGAACACAAAATAGAAAAGTAAAGGATTTATGCTTGCGCTCCAATCTTCATGGGTGTTGGTCTACGGCTGCACAAGAAAGGGAAGAGGAATGTGCTTAGGTCTCAATCTCTTGAGGCGTTGCTGTAGGACTGAACAGTGAGGTATGAAGGATGAGCTTATGCTCTCAGGCTTCCCCCTAATGATGTGCGACTTGGAGGAAGGGGAACATAGAGAAAAGAACATGCAAGGTTGTGGTTTGTGTTCAGCCGAATAGGTGTCTGAGAATAAAGGATTTGTTATCTAGTGGATGGAGTCTTCTTCATGGAAATATGCGGCCTTATAAGAAACATATGGCTTGCTAGACTTCTGAATATAATGACCCCAAGAAAGAAAAGGTCCGACTTATTTGCTCCCCCTATGCGCATGAGGTTGGAGGGATAGGGTGAGATGAGGTTTTTTTTTGGGCCAATAATATTTCATGCAAGCTGACTACCTTTCATTCATTGGTTACATACTTAACCAGGCCGATTTGAGGTTGCATAGGATTACAATAAATCAGAATTTTCTATCAACCCACGCGCATACCAAGGGATTAAAAGGGGAATGAGCTTGCCATGTGGAGCTTTTAAACCAATAGTGTACATCCTTGTAAATTTTTAGGAAAAGATAAGGTATGAGGATTAGGTAAGAGTTTAAGGCTGCACATAAGTCCCACTTAGGGCACTTGGGCCGTTGGCCATCACAAGAATTGGGTCCAAGAATATTTGTCCATAAGTTATCTTATCTTAGGAACTAACCCTTGCCTTATTGTATTATAATTAATTGTAATTCTATTCCCATTTAACTAGTATTTTGAATCATTTAAAATTATCACATATACTCGCTCATAATAAAATTAATCATATACTTTTAATGAGTACTCATATAATTTTAAGTAGTATTATGCTTTCTATATGTTATGATCAAATTATTCCTATACTCATAACTAGAATTTCACATGCATAAAATAGGTACTCACCTTCCGTGTTAATATGAATAATTCCCTAATTTAATTTAACTCCATCTTAAAGCAAACATTTATACAATCCGAAGGCAAGTACTTTATCCCGTTCCTAATTGCAATTTAAATAAATTTCTAATTAGATGGGATGTTACAATTGGCCTATTCTAGGATTGATTTATGTTTTATGCTGCAAGAAGCATGCAAATGAATATTGTGATTGAAATTGATTAACTTGAGAAAGTAAGCACTAATTATGCATATTGATTAAATTGGATATAAACTGTGAAGGGTTGTAAGAGCACCAAGGCATTGCTGGTCCTTGTGTGCCACCTAAATATTATTAGGTACAAATTGAGGTTAGAGAACACATTTGCAAATATGGGATTAATTGGAAAAACAAAGGAAACTCTGGCGAAATTTCTAGAAATTTGCATAATTTAGGTGAACTTTGGGAGCGCTTATCTCCCTCCAGAGAGGTCCTATAGCGACGTGACATATGCCATTTTAAAGCTTGAGATGTCCTCTATCTTGTTTTAAAAGTTGAGAAAATTCTGGGTTTCACATTGGCCTGTAGAAGGCAGAGTGCACAGACTACTCATATGGCCACTGCACTTGTGGCTGTTCTGGTGCGAGTTTGGGAAAATAATTCCCGCTTCGTTTCTTGGTCAAATTATATGTATGATATGTAAAATTAAAGTTTAAGGTGTCTAGTTTACTGTATACAAATTTGAGAGCAATTGGTTGAGTGAACTTTGCAGAATAATTGATTTAGTGAAGTATGTTTGGAACTGGTTTGAGGATGGCTGGCAGATTTGCTTGTCCAACTTCAAACGGCGATATCCGGAGCAAACGAGAACTTTATAACTCGTGTGATAGCTTACTAGAAAGTTAATTAAGTGTAGAATAACATAATAAAAGATGAGAGGCTTGTAGAATGCGGTTTGTCCGCAAAAATTAAAAGACCAAACCATGTTCGGATAGGTAGAAAACGTAAAAGTGAGATTTTAGCTAAGTGGGTTTATGGGAACCCCTTAATGACTTGCGAGAAGTAATATATGATATAAAAGTAGTTTAAATAATTATTCCGCGAAAATTTTACAGTTACGGTCACAACTTTTATTTATTACGCTTTATTATTGTTGTGAATGCTCGCGTAATGAAACTGAAAAAGTTTACTCGCATTTTTATAAATGAATTGCTGTGATTGTAACTGCGCTTAATATTATAATTAATGTTAACAATACTAGTGTACAACGTGCTGTTACAAGTGAGCTTGGGGTGGAGAGATCCTTGAGGACCCCTTGTCTTACCGAGATTTCTTTTTAGAGATCTCACCCCGTGTGGGGCACATTTTCAAGTACAGGTACCTCTGAGGTTGAGACCTCTAGAGGCAGGAGGCCGGAGTTGAGCTGATTTATGCATGTTGCTTACTGATATATTTGGATTATGTTATGTCTTGTTAATTGATGGTTATTGTATTGGAGGCATGCTGTGATTATGTTGTTATATTTGGTGAGCATGGGGGTTGTCCATGCCACATTGGTATAAGCTGTATTCGTTCAGACTTGAGTTGTATTTGGTATCAGGATATTGTCCATTCTACGTATTGTAGTTTTGTGACTTGGTACTTATTTATGATATGAGGATATTCAGTGTAGTTATTCATTGCAATTTACATACAGGCGTTAGTTTGAAAAGAATAAGTAAATCCACTAGGGTAATATAATATGTTTTATAACACCTCATAATTCTAAATATATATTTTACATGAAAATGTGGGTTAAAAGGGTAGGATTAGCGAAGATCCTGAAATTTTGGTCAAAATACGTACCAAGGGCAAAATGGTAATTTACCAAACACGTATTCCTAGGCATAAAAAATTGAGTAGAAGACCTCAAATGACAAAAATAATGCCGGAAACGGACTCAGGACGAAAAATCGAGTGGATAGGCAAATTTGGAGAAAATTGATGAATGATGATTTTACCGGTGTAAAAATACTGCGGTATAATTGTACCGATAAGTGTGAAATTTTTATCAGTATTTTAGGCAACAAAAACATGACATGAACGAGAAAAATATGTAGGTTATTAATTTGTGGTTTAAATTAGGTGGTTGATTAAAATTAAATCGCGTGTGGGGCCCACCTATGGGTAAAGTCACTTAAGTGACTCATGAATCACTTTTTTCCTCATTTTCTCTCTCTTCCCTCTCTTCTTCTCCCCGTGAGCGTTCTTCATGAAAGCCTTGGGCAAGAAATTTTCTTGCCTTTTTCCACACAACTTAGCCACCAAATCACAAAGGTCCCAACATCAAAGTTGTTTGTATTGAGATTGTGAGTGTCTTTCATTTCTTGAGAGTGTCTTGAAAGTGAGTGTGTGAAGAGATTCTCCTCCACCTTTCTTGGGCGAATTTGAGGAGATTGGGAAACTTTGGTGGTGCTTTGGCTTGAATTGAGACTTGACTATCAATCCTAGGAACATTTGCAAGCTATTGGTGGTAAGAATCCTTGTTTTCCTTTGAGTTTTATGAAAATCATAAATGTGGGTTTGGGTTTGATGATGTGTGATGAATGGTGGTAGTTAGGAACCTTTAATGGTGTTACTCCTTTGTAATTTATTGCTTGTAATGATGTATAATGATGATTGATGCAATAAAATTTATGGTGATATAGGATTTTGTAACTTAGTGAAATTGATGAAAATGTTGGATGTGAGCATGGATTGTGATGGTTGGAAATTGTTGATTGTTGGTTGGTATAGGTTAATAATAGGATTATATGACGAGTATAAGTGTTGAATTGGATTGAGAACCTTGTGGGGTGGTTCCTTGTGAAATTCAAACCATGTGGTGTGGGAAGGAAAGTTTGAAGTGAAAATGTGTACAACTAAGGGATAATATCTTGATCCATAGGATGTGGGGTTGGTGAGTAACTTGATAGGTAATATGATTGTGAGAGGTGAATTTAATGAAGTTGACCATTGAGTCTTGAGGGTTATGTAAATTGTATTATTGTGAATCCTTGAAATTCATGTATTGTTGCATTGATTGATGATCAATCTTGTTGATCAATATAGGTTACCTCACACAGACGCGATAGTGGAGGATTGAAATAGGAGCATACGTGTTGGACCGTCGTGCTTGGAGTTGAGGTAAACCTTTGGAACTGGGGTTTAGTCCCTTGTGTGCTCCACCACACCTAGTGGAAAGTTGTGGTTGGATTTTGTGTTGTATGATGTTGTGTGGAAAATGTATGTTCATGCATCATTACTGTTTTGTGAATTGTTTGTGATCTCTGGCCAGTAGATGTGTGTTGGTTTGGACTTCCGCTGGAGATATCCTTTGGGGATTCCGGTTGGGTTTTGCCGTGGAACCGACTCTGGGAGTGGTACCAGGATGATCCAAACGTGGGACTTCCGCTAGATAGGGCTCATGAGGAGTTCCAGTTGGGTTTTTCCATGGGGTCGTCTCATCCATGGAAGAGGCACCAGGAAGATTCCCGGGAGTTATATGATGGGGTCCTTGAATAAAATCCTCATATGGATGTTCTTGGATGTGCCCAGTTGTGTGTGATTTTGTATGTATGCATTTTTACATGATTTCATTTGTAGCACTTTGAGTGAGCCATGGGGTGGAGTAATCCTCTAGTACCCTTGGTTTACTGAGATATATATGTATATCTCACCCCACGTTTAGGGACATTGTTTCAGGTTATAGTGGGCCAGGAGGAGCTTCGGGAAAGAGGTCTGCTTAGCGGATGAGTCGGGATGTGCATGTGGGGAGTGTGGTATTTTGGAGAATTATATTTGATGCACCTAGTATGACATTTAACATTTTGGACTTAGATCATGAACATATTGCATGTTGGAAATTCCATGCTTTTGTAGTGTTCATGATTGTATTCTAAGTCCTTGTAATGATATACATGTATGCCTCTTGTTTATGATGTAATTTGGTGAGCATGAGACTTGTCCATGGCCACGTATAGGTAGTTGAGGCATGTTGTGACTTATGATGTAAATTGAACCAAAGGCGGATTAGTACATGTAGATCTTGTATAATGGTAATACATGTATATGATGAAAGGGCATTAGGCCTATTTTAGGGTTTTTATTATGTGTGTGTCTTGAAATTGCATGCAAATGGACTTTTATGATTGAAACATATCTACTATCAATTAAGGAAGCAATATGATACTAATTGTGTAATTACTATAAACTGAGATGGGTTGTAAGAGCCCCAAGGCATTATTGGTCCTTGTGTGTGCCACCCATTGATTATTAGGGACCTTGAGGTCATAGAACATTTAGCAATTTGGGGAAATATTGGAAAAACAAAGGAGGTTCCGTCGAAATTTCTAAAATGAACCTAGGTTGTTGATAGAATTCCCCTCCCTAAAAAATAGAATTGGAACCCTTGGCCTTCATGGATGTTGTAGGCCTTCCTCTTATCTTTCCAACAAGACTAATTGTGTTTAAATTGGATTATTACAACTCAAGTTATGAACAAAATGGCAAGATAGGTTTTTGGCTCCTTGATTCATTTTCCAGCAGACCTGTGGCGCAAAATACGCCACCATTGGCACAAAATACCCCAACCATAGGGGGGAGGTCAGTGGCTGTGGCGCAACGAGCGCCAAATCTGGCACAATGAGCGCGGTGCTACTGTCTCTGGCGCAATATGGCGCTGATCGCGCGGGACAGGCGCGGTCTACGCGGGGGTCTTGTGTACTGGGAAATCCTGTTTCTCAAAAGTTCCATATCTTGGGCTACGGTGCTCCGATTTGAGCGCGGTTTGAACCCACAAGAAGCTAATGAAAAGATCTATAACATACTAGAAGATGAGGAACCTTTGGTAGGATACCAATTAATTGGGTAAACACAAAGTGTGAAGGTAATTTGTATTAAAAAGGCATGGGTTGGGTTTTGGGCTAAGTGGGTTTATGGGAACCCCTTAGTGTCTTACTAATGTTAACCCATGATAGGTAATTGGTTTGAATTATTGATTCTGCAATAGTTTACAGTTATGATCACAACTTTGGTTTATTACGTTTTTATTGTTTTAAAATACGCGCGTAATAAACGAAAAAAGTTTACTCGCATTTTTATAAATGAACTGTTGTGATTGTAACTGTGCTTAATATCATAATCAATGTTAACAATACCGGTACATAACAGGTTGTTACATGTTTCATAATTGGAGAGAAAAAATTAGCTTTCGCATTTATTGAGCTGCGCTATTACCATATGTATATTTAATACACCGGGTACATACAGGGTGTTATACTTGGCCTTTTGCCTTACCTTGTTTCGGCTAGGGCTATATTAACCTCAAGCAATGTCTTCAAAATAATTGGTTGGGAAATTTAGAATTTAATGTTATTTCATGAATCATGGCAAAGTAAAAATCTGGTTTGATTTGGTTCTGTTATGGCTATTGTCTTTTGGTGAAACTACCTTGAAATAGTCCATATTATTAAGGAGAGTTTTGAATGATTTTAATGCCACATTCTCCATTAATCATAATTCTCCAGCCATATGCTTTATGTCTGCAAAGAGAGTCTATAATATATTGATGTGGGAATATGTTTATGCCCCGTGATATGCTAGCTGTCCGTATATATAAATGGTGTTTTTCCCTATTTTGTTTCAGCCCATGACTGTTACAGCCTTGGTGTGAATTTTGATTGATGTATGACTATTTAATTAAGAACTTGAAGTTCTAGTATGTGAATTATGCTAAAGACTTGAGTCGCTCTATTTTTAAATTGATTATGGCTTAATGACCTATGAAAATTGCTTGACTTGTCTTATATGATTGATTGGAAGGAATGTATACGATGGCTAAGGAGCATGACATGTCGCGAGTCTAGAATGTTCAACTCATATATAGTGGACTGTTCTTGATCAGTTATCTAAAATGCCATGGGAATTGAGCACATGGACAACAGTGAAGTTATGAAATGTTCTTGCAAGCATGATATTACGTGAAATGTGTTGTCTTTAAGAAATTATATGTATTGTATGTTGATGTCAATTATTTTATAAGTTGCTTATAGTCAACATATTAACATTCTGCATGTTGTTATATATTGTCAAGCTTAAAATTTATTATGGTGTACTGTGAATTGGAGTTATCATACCAACTTGGTACAACATATACAGACTAGCAGTATGCCATAGACATTCCTTATGCTCTCAAAAAAATGACATGACATATAGATATATATCAAAAATAAAACCATGCCAAATACATATCAGGATATCAATATAATCATACTATCATGTCAGATAGTATCTCTCATCTGGTCTCTTGACACACGATACCTCAACATCATCAGCTCCTGTACCTAAAACAGTAATCCCCATAACGCGGGTCGAGATAATATAATTACCCTAGTAAGCTAGGTGTAACACCCCAAATGTAAACACATATAGGGTGCACCTTCATCATGCATTCAACGCGCGGAAGTCTAAATTTAAACTTTACGAATGCAAATATCAGAGTGCGGAATGGAAACACATAACCATACTTATTCCATATAAAATTAAAAGCGTTAAAACGTCAATACAAAATAAATAACACTAAACATTATTTAATGTAATCCCAAAAAGATTAACTAATCATAAATAAAAACATAATTTATGCCGCATCATAAGCCCAATCATAATGTGGTTGTGGTTCCTCTAGCCATTGTGTACTTAGTGCTTCATCGAAATCATAATGTGGAAAAGCTTCTATTAATAATTTCATAGCCTCAGTCCATAGGCCTCTATCTGTTAGATCCTTTAATTTCTCTTCCCAGGTAGGTGGAGTTTCTTCTTCTTTACGTACCAGTCTCTTACCCTTTCTTTCCCACATAACTTTCTTATTACTCTCTTTCATCTTTTCCTGAAATGGGTGGTCAAGGGGGGTGAGATTTTGGGGAAAATCTCAGTAAGGTTCACAGCTGGAGCATTCTCCAACTATGACGCTTACTCCTGCAACAGTTTATAATAACAATACAAAATGGAACATTTAACATCATCATATAAAAATATCATGCCATCATCATCATCATCATATTCCTGCCGGCTTTTACGGACTTACGGAGATACCCAGAGTCCTCGTCAGGTTGCAACTGGAGTATCAGTGCACAGGCCAACATTTAATAGCATGGTTTTAAGTTTCAAAAATATCATAATCACATAATGTAAAGCACTATAAACATATTGCAGTCAGACCATAACTTATCATAGTTTCATAATGGTGGCATACATAGAGAGATTACTTCAACAACTGTAAACACTTACAGTACTTGTCGTTCTTTACTTGTATACTTTCAACTTTTGATCTCTTTACTTGCCTGTTTGCTCCCTTGACTCCCTTTGATGATGATCAACGACTTAAGGAAACACTTCTTGACCTTTGACTACTTTGAATCTTCTTGAATGAACTTCCTTCCTCCTTGAACATACAAGGCCGCAAGCTTAAAGAGAGGAGAAGAGGGATTTTCTTGCTTAGAGATGAAGGGTTCTTTGGTGGAATTATTAGGAAGAAGGACTAAGATCCAGGCTTGTATTTGATCTTGGAACAATTAGGTATTTCTCACTAACACACTCACCATTTCGAAGCATTCATGGACTTCACAAAATGAACTAAACTCTTTGTTCTTTCCTTTGGTAGTGCCGCGGCTATAGAGGGAAAAAGGAGAGACTAAAGCTTGTTCAAATAGGCAACCTAGAAGCCTTGCCATTACTTGATTGCTGGTAGGTTTCGATCACATTAAATGAGAGTAAGGTGGTGATTTGTTGTCATAGGTTAGATTGCTTAATTTAGGGACAAGAACATGATGTCAATTTCCTTGATTAAGGAAATTTAGTGATTGCTTGATTTAAGGAATTGATGATGTGTGACTAATCGTCATAAAGGTTGCTTCCTTGATTTAAGAAACAAAATTATTTGATTGATTGACATATTGTCATCAATTTGCTTGATTTAGGGAAGTGATTGACTACTAATCATCATAATCCTAACTTCCTTGTTTAAAGGAATTTGACTGGCTTGACTTAAGGAAATTCGATTTGCATTTAATGGCTTGAAAATCAAATAAAATCAAATTCATTTCCTACACCTAGGCCGCGGATTTTAAATGCTTGGAAGGGAAAGATTTCCTTTAATTTTGGACCATGATTTATTCCTTAAGATTATGGACCTTTAACCTATTAACCTGACCTAATTTGTGCCTATTTTTCCATGATTTTATGACACTTTAAATTGACTTCTTAGAGCTTGTTTTCTCTAGTAAAACCGTGGGCTTCTTGCTTGTAGGGAAAGAATTCTAATTTAATTCCTAGTCATATAGTACTTCTTTAGGTTTATTATGTCATGGCCTTACTTTGGGCTTTAACTTGATTTGGGTTTCATTTACCTTATTGGACTTTACTTTATCATATAGAGCTTTCTTTGTATCACTTGGACTTGTCCACATTAAATGGAATTAAAACTTCCTTTGTTGGGTTATACTTTGATCCATGAATTCATTGGATCCCTAATGCTTATGTCTTTGGTCCATTGGACCCATACTTCTAATTTACTTAATCATAAACTATTTCATCTAAAATGTCTCGTTTATTAATAATCATAATTCTTCATTAATCATGATACAATATTTAGGGTTGTTATATCCTCCCCCACTAATAAAATTTTCGTCCCGAAAATTACTATAACTCGGGGTACTTCTGTCTAATCTCATCTTCTCGCTCCCAAGTTGCTTCTTCGGGAGTCCTTCCTTGCCATTGCACTTTTACCATGGGTATCACCTTGCTGCGAAGCTGCTTCTCTTCTCTATCCAGAATCTTGATTGGTACCACCGGGATCTTCAAATTAGGTCGTACTTCCACTTCATCCGGTAATACAACATGTGAGGGATCGGCTACATATTTCTTCAATTGGCTAACATGAAATACATCGTGAAGATTTGCCAAATTTGGAGGTAATGCCAACTGATAAGCTACCGGCCCCACCCTTTTCAGAATCTGATAAGGACCGATATAACGCGGACTTAACTTTCTTACACCGAGTGCTCTTCCAATACCTGTAATAGGAGAGAGCTTAACAAATACATGTTCCCCTACTTCAAAGTCTAGGGGTCGGTGCTTCAAATCATAATAACTCTTTTGTCTGTCCTGAGCCTTCTGCATCCTGTCACGAATCATCTTTATCTGCTTAGTTGTTTCGTTCACCATATCTGGCCCAAACATTTCTTTATCGCCCACTTCTTCCCAGCATACAGGTGTTCGACACCTTCTTCCATACAGAGCTTCATACGGGGCCATTCCTATACTTGCATGATAACTGTTGTTGTAAGAAAATTCTGCCAAAGGCAGATACTGATCCCAACAACCTTCTCTTTCTAAAGCGCAAGCTCTTAACATGTCTTCCAGTGTCTGTATTGTTCTTTCAGTCTGTCCGTCTGTCTGCGGATGGTACGCCATACTCAATCGTAATTGAGTTCCGAACGCCTGCTGTAATGAATACCAGAATCGAGATGTAAACTTAGGATCCCGATCACTGATTATACTTTCTGGTACTCCGTGCAGTCTTACAATCTCCTTCACATAAATTTGAGCCAGCTTCTCTGTCGTGTACGTTCCTTTCACCGGTATAAAGTGTGCTGACTTGGTCAATCTGTCGACCACTACCCAGATGGCATCGTAGCCTGCTTGAGTTCTGGGTAGACTGGTTACAAAGTCCCTAGAAATACTTTGCCATTTCCATTCGGGAATATGCAAGGGCTGTAGGGTGCCCGCTGGTCGTTGATGCTCTATCTTTACTTTCTGGCACACCATACATTTGCTTACGAATCTTCCAACATCTCTCTTCATTCCTTTCCACCAGAAATTATTCTTCATGTCTGCGTACATTTTGGTGGCTCCTGGGTGAATCGAGTACTGACTCTTGTGGGCTATTTCCATCACTTCATCTCTCAAGAGTCGTGTAGGGACGACAATTTTCCCTTGAAAGGTAATTATACCTTGTTGATTTAAACTAACTCCAGGTTGATTTCTTAACCGTTTCAAACAATCTACGGCTTGTTGGGCTTCCTTGATCCTCTCTAAGAGTTCATCTTGGATTTGTACTGCGTAATATTCCTGTCCGCATTCACTGTTTACCACTGCGAGATTTAAATCTCGGAAATCTTCAATCAATTGTTGTTCGGCTATCATCATACTTGCAATTCCTCTGACTTTTCTGCTCAAGGCATCAGCAACTACATTCGCCTTGCCGGGATGATACTTTAGTTCAAAGTCATAATCTTTCAGGAATTCCATCCATCGGCGCTGTCTCATGTTCAGCTCCTTCTGATCAAATAAGTACTTGAGGCTTTTGTGGTCACTATATACTGTCGTAGTAGCACCGTATAAGTGATGACGCCATATCTTCAAAGCAAATACGATTGCTGCCAACTCAAGATCATGAGTGGGATAATTCTCTTCATGTGACTTCAACTGTCGAGATGCGTACGCGACTGGTCTGCCATTTTGCATAAGCACACATCCCAAACCTATCTTTGAGGCATCACAATAAACTTCAAATGGTTCTTCAGGGTTTGGTAATGTCAGCACTGGGGCTGTCGTCAGCATCTTCTTTAACTCCTGAAAGCAAACTTCGCATTAATCAGTCCACACAAAAGGGACTTCCTTCCTTGTCAATCGGGTGAGTGGTAACACCCGCTTCGAGAATCCTTCAATAAATCTTCTATAATACCCTGCCAATCCAAGAAAGCTTCTTATTTCTGTGACCGTCTTGGGTCGCTCCCAGTCAACTACTGCTTTGATTTTACTGGGGTCCACCGCTACTCCTTTATCTGATATCACATGCCCAAGGAATTGAATCTCGGGCAGCCAAAATTCACATTTTGATGGTTTGGCGTATAGCTGTTTCTCCCGTAATATTTGCAGCACGATTCTCAGATGCTCCTTATGCTCCTCCTTGCTCTTTGAGTATATCAATATGTCATCGATAAACACGACAACAAATTGATCTAGATAAGGTTTGAATATTTGATTCATATACCCTATGAACACTGCTGGGGCATTTGTCAGTCCGAAAGGAATGACCAGGTACTCGTAGTGCCCATATCTTGATCTGAATGCTGTCTTCGGAACGTCTTCCGGCTTGATCCGGATCTGATGATATCCTGATCGGAGATCGATCTTTGAAAATACTCTTGCAACTCTCAGCTGATCAATTAAGTCTTCAATACGAGGCAGTGGGTACTTGTTCTTCACAGTAACCTTGTTGAGCTGTCGGTAATCCGTGCATAGTCTCATTGACCCGTCCTTCTTCTTCACAAATAATATTGGCGCTCCCCATGGAGACACACTGGGTCTGATAAAAATTTTTCTTTATTAAGTCTTCCAATTGCTTCTTTAATTCCACAAGTTCAAGTGGTGACATACGGTAGAGCGCAATTGAAATTGGCCCAGTTCCCGGTACTAGCTCAATTGAAAATTGTACCTCTCGTTCTGGAGGGAAATTGGTGATATCATCGGGAAAAACATCCTCAAACTCCTTAACCACTAGAATGTTGGACAGTGGTATCTCTTCTTCTCCTACAAGAGTTCCCATCATCATCATGGAGCATTCTCCTGTTTCAGGCGTTGAGTTTTTTTCCGCTCCTTCTTTGCCGATAATCAAACTGCGATTGCTGCAGTCAATCACCACTCGCTGCTTGGCGAGCCAGTCCATCCCTAGAATCACATTGATCTTCTCTAGTGGGAGGACTATGAAGTCCTGTTTGTACTTCTTTCCTTCATAGATAAATGCGACGTCTCTACATAGTAGGTACGCCTTAGCAACTTTTCCCGTCGCGGTCATGATCCGCATAGGTACTTGCAGTCTATCAGTAAATAAATCGTACGCTTTCGCCACATAATCGGCGACAAAAGAATTCGTAGCACCAGAATCAAATAGTACATCTAAATTTTCATGGCAAATATAGATCGTACCTTTGACCAGTTCAGCTGCCTGGTCTGCCGTGTGTTGATCGAGGGTGTAAACTCTGCCCATCCTTGGTGCTTCTTCTGTTGCTTGTTGGTTTCCCCATAGTGGACAGTTCTTGACATAGTGTCCTTCTTTTCCACACTTGTAGCAGTTTGGGGTTCCACTTAGACAGTTACCGTAATGGGGCTTCTTGCATTTTGGACAGTTCGGAGGTTTGTTGTTGTGGCTGTTGTTTCCCCGGTAGTTTCCGGGTCTCTTGAACTTGTTGTCATCTCGCCTGGGCTGCCAGGGCTTTCCTCCGTTGTTTCCTCGCCATGGTCCAGTCTTTCCTTTATAACCATTCCCGCTAGCTTCCACGGGTTTCTTCTGTTGGCCAATAGCTTCCACTCTTCTGCATCGATTGATTAGGGTTGCAAAGTCACATGGGTCGTTGCCGGCTACTAGCTCAGCAATTCTGGGATTCAGACCCCTTTGAAACTTCGCCATCAGAAAGTCTGGTAAAGGCATTGCTCCTCTGTACGTTGCCAATCTTAGTAACTCATTAAACTTAGCATGATACTGGTCCACCGTCATCGTTCCTTGAACCAGTTTGTCAAATTCTCCTTGTTTACTATCCCGGATTGACATCGGAAAGTATTTCTCCAAGAACATTTCCTCGAACACGGCCCAAGTTATAACCGCATTCTGCATTTCCAACGGTTGGGACGCATTCGCCCACCAGTGGTGAGCATCTCCTTCCAGCATGTACGTCGAGAATAGCACCTTCTGATCGTCGGTGCATTGGATAACGCGAAAAATCTTGTCCATTGCTTGCAGCCATTGTACAGCTGCCATTGAGTCAGGACTTCCTTGAAAGGAGGGTGGTTTGTGCTTTCTAAACGTCAACAGTAGTCCTTGGTTATCTTGACCTGCCGCACCGTTTCCTGGAGGAGGTCGGGGTCCTTCACCATGACCCCCGGCTCCTGTTCCCGAGCCGCTTGCTCCGTTATTGTTTGCATTAGTATTTGGGTTCCTTCTGATCTCATTCATTATATTCTGAAACATATCTCCCGTGTTGGTTTGTAATTGGGTGATGGTGTCCCGCAACGTGTTAATTTGTCCTTGTATATCTTGCGTAGGGGTTCTTCGTGGAGGCATCTTGCTGTACATAGATACAGCAAATGGTTAGTGTTCCATCCTAATCCGAAATTTTTCTCTGATACCATAAATGTAACACCCCAAATGTAAACACATATAGGGTGCACCTTCATCATGCATTCAACGCGCGGAAGTCTAAATTTAAACTTTACGAATGCAAATATCAGAGTGCGGAATGGAAACACATAACCATACTTATTCCATATAAAATTAAAAGCGTTAAAACGTCAATACAAAATAAATAACACTAAACATTATTTAATGTAATCCCAAAAAGATTAACTAATCATAAATAAAAACATAATTTATGCCGCATCATAAGCCCAGTCATAATGTGGTTGTGGTTCCTCTAGCCATTGTGTACTTAGTGCTTCATCGAAATCATAATGTGGAAAAGCTTCTATTAATAATTTCATAGCCTCAGTCCATAGGCCTCTATCTGTTAGATCCTTTAATTTCTCTTCCCAGGTAGGTGGAGTTTCTTCTTCTTTACGTACCAGTCTCTTACCCTTTCTTTCCCACATAACTTTCTTATTACTTTCTTTCATCTTTTCCTGAAATGGGTGGTCAAGGGGGGTGAGATTTTGGGGAAAATCTCAGTAAGGTTCACAGCTGGAGCATTCTCCAACTATGACGCTTACTCCTGCAACAGTTTATAATAACAATACAAAATGGAACATTTAACATCATCATATAAAAATATCATGCCATCATCATCATCATCATATTCCTGCCGGCTTTTACGGACTTACGGAGATACCCAGAGTCCTCGTCAGGTTGCAACTGGAGTATCAGTGCACAGGCCAACATTTAATAGCATGGTTTTAAGTTTCAAAAATATCATAATCACATAATGTAAAGCACTATAAACATATTGCAGTCAGACCATAACTTATCATAGTTTCATAATGGTGGCATACATAGAGAGATTACTTCAACAACTGTAAACACTTACAGTACTTGTCGTTCTTTACTTGTATACTTTCAACTTTTGATCTCTTTACTTGCCTGTTTGCTCCCTTGACTCCCTTTGATGATGATCAACGACTTAAGGAAACACTTCTTGACCTTTGAATTCTTTGAATCTTCTTGAATGAACTTCCTTCCTCCTTGAACATACAAGGCCGCAAGCTTAAAGAGAGGAGAAGAGGGATTTTCTTGCTTAGAGATGAAGGGTTCTTTGGTGGAATTATTAGGAAGAAGGACTAAGATCCAGGCTTGTATTTGATCTTGGAACAATTAGGTATTTCTCACTAACACACTCACCATTTCGAAGCATTCATAGACTTCACAAAATGAACTAAACTCTTTGTTCTTTCCTTTGGTAGTGCCGCGGCTATAGAGGGAAAAAGGAGAGAGTAAAGCTTGTTCAAATAGGCAACCTAGAAGCCTTGCCATTACTTGATTGCTGGTAGGTTTCGATCACATTAAATGAGAGTAAGGTGGTGATTTGTTGTCATAGGTTAGATTGCTTAATTTAGGGACAAGAACATGATGTCAATTTCCTTGATTAAGGAAATTTAGTGATTGCTTGATTTAAGGAATTGATGATGTGTGACTAATCGTCATAAAGGTTGCTTCCTTGATTTAAGAAACAGAATTATTTGATTGATTGACATATTGTCATCAATTTGCTTTATTTAGGGAAAGTGATTGACTACTAATCATCATAATCCTAACTTCCTTGTTTAAAGGAATTTGACTGGCTTGACTTAAGGAAATTCGATTTGCATTTAATGGCTTGAAAATCAAATAAAATCAAATTCATTTCCTACACCTAGGCCGCGGATTTTAAATGCTTGGAAGGGAAAGATTTCCTTTAATTTTGGACCATGATTTATTCCTTAAGATTATGGACCTTTAACCTATTAACCTGACCTAATTTGTGCCTATTTTTCCATGATTTTATGACACTTTAAATTGACTTCTTAGAGCTTGTTTTCTCTAGTAAAACCGTGGGCTTCTTGCTTGTAGGGAAAGAATTCTAATTTAATTCCTAGTCATATAGTACTTCTTTAGGTTTATTATGTCATGGCCTTACTTTGGGCTTTAACTTGATTTGGGTTTCATTTACCTTATTGGACTTTACTTTATCATATAGAGCTTTCTTTGTATCACTTGGACTTGTCCACATTAAATGGAATTAAAACTTCCTTTGTTGGGTTATACTTTGATCCATGAATTCATTGGATCCCTAATGCTTATGTCTTTGGTCCATTGGACCCATACTTCTAATTTACTTAATCATAAACTATTTCATCTGAAATGTCTCGTTTATTAATTATCATAATTCTTCATTAATCATGATACAATATTTAGGGTTGTTATACTAGGGACCCTTGAGGGCTCCTCCACCCTAAGCTCACTTCAGGAATAATCACAGTATATAAAATATCCATGCATGCATCAGAATATGTATGACAATATAGTGTGCAAATCATAAATCCTACTGGCCAGGGAATATAAACTGTATGAACTACGCAAGGAAACACCGTCTTGCAACATACCGTATGAGGGAACACCGTCTCATACTATGCATAAGGAAACATCATCTTATGCCTCACACAAGGAAACACCATCTTGTGTGGCATACAAACATACATATATAGGCCATATAAAAAGTAACAGATCAGACATCATGATCCTAGCCTAATGATATACGAAAACAACATAAATGTCCTCCAAAATGTCAATAGCCTATAGCTACACAAAATCCGGTCTGTCACAGTACCTCTAGCCACGGGTCGTGTCCTTACCCCGTGAGGGCTCACCGGGAATTTGTACACCTGAAATGATGTCCCCAAATGGGATGAGATAACAAATCTCAATAAGCTCCAGGTTTATAGAGAATTCTCCATACCCTGGGCCCACTCCTGCAAGAAAGTCAGATACAGAGTATACAAGGCATCATATAATAAATATCATAACTGAACAAAACATATACACATATCTTATCAGAGGCGTATGCAGTTGATGGGACATAAATTCGTTCCCATCTAAGCCCATTTTGATGGCAAAATACCATCCGTTCCCTCATCTGATGAGCAACTTCAACATGAAAATCACTTGTCTTGCACATTTGTAACAAAAACATAGTGGGGGAACGGATGATGGCGTATTCCTTTGAAAACATATTAAAAGGGGAACGAATTGAGAGCATTTATTACACCTCCTCCCTTCATTTAATGCTTCTGTTCATTTTGCAGGAAACATGGAAACGTCGTTTAAAAGCAAAGGCGGTGCACCACTTAAGCACCAAGAAACGTGAACAGCAGAGAATCAAGAGTTCTCATTGGCTAAGAAGAAAGCAAGACATGGGGGGACTGCAGGAAAATGGCTAATCATCAACAAAAATATCCAATCAAGCAATTTGCAAGCTTCCAAACACTGTTGCCACCGCCCCGTTCCTTCAATCAAGAAACCAACTCCAAAGGATTTACAAGACTGTCACTCCCTCTTCTGCCTATAAATAGGACATTCCAAACACAAAAACATCATCAAATTCTGGAAGGATTGAAGTCCTAAAAGAAGAGATCACCTAGTGTTAGTTAGTAGTTTAATTTTGTATAGTTGTAACTGTAGTTAAGTGACAACCCTTCTCCCTTACTCTGTAGCATCCATTAAGACTCCCCACGAGCACCAACCCTCCTCTCCATTTTATCTCTGAACTGAATCTCGGGTCTATGGGACTTCAGTTTAGAATAATTATGTTTAAAATATCATCCATGGGCTGAATTATTTGTGGGACGGATAAGCTGCAAAACTCTTAAAGAATTATTTCCAAAACTCTTGATTGAATCTTTTTGAATTTCTTTGGCTAAGTAAGCTATATTCATTGTGTATCAATGGAAATTGAACACATACTGAAAAAGGAACTTCCTTAAGGAAGGGATTTCAGATAGCTTAGCCATTGGGGGAAGGTAGTGTTATGGCAAAAACACTATTGGTCACCTTAGGAATAAGGGGCCACTTCGTCCATTTTAAGGTTCTGTACTAAGTACCTGTTGGAGTCAAGGGAGCCATAGGAATATGGAAACTTGTGAGCCATCTAGTCCATGAGCTGAGGAATCAAAGTTGGCAGATAAGAAACTGGGACAAAGCCAAAAAGTGCTAAGTCTTGAGCAGAGGAAATAACTATTTAAGAATGGAGCAGTGAATATGTTCCTTCTGTTAAACTGTTTTTAAAACCATCCACCTTGTTGTCTCTTGATTATAGTTATTACTGTTTTATTTTTACTTTGTTTAATCTTGTATCTATCAAACTCCAATAATTATTATCACATCTTCTTTTAAACAGGAAGGATCACATATATAACGTGGCGAGCAATTGTTTGCCATCAGACTGAACTTACTGTTCCTGAGGAACGTTGTCAAGACAGTAGGGAACGTTTGACCAGACAGTTCAATTACTAACTTTTCTTTCATTTTCATTCTTTATAAAATAGTTTAAGACAATATTTAGAGTTCTATCCTCGTGGTAACGATAATCTGGGCCCTAATACACCCATTATTACTTGATGCGTGCCCTTGCGCACTTGGGTTGGAAGTAAGGGAACAACTCTGTTTTTTGTTGCTAATTTATAACGGAGGAACGTCCTCTATCAGAATATATATTTTTCCACCATCAACAAACCACCCAACAGCAGTCATTCCCAAGGAAGGACCCCAAGCGAAAATCAGCACACGTGTTCCCAAGGGAGGACCTCAAGCGGAACCAAACACATCAGAAGTATACACAGTCAGTCCCAAGGGAGGACCCCAAGCAGAAATCAGTGCGAGTGTTCCCAAGGGTGGACCCCAAGCGAAACTCAATATATAACAGAGGTATACATAGGTAGTCGCAAGGGAGGACCCCAAGCAGACATCAGTGCATATAGAATCAATGGTCAAATATCATTACATAAATCACATTAGAACAAAACATATCATATTATCATATAGCTCTATTGAATGCATCTATACAAAGCATCAAATACAATCATAGAATCAAACCATAGTCCACTAACCATGGTGGAGCACACAAGTAGGAAAAGACTTCTTGAACATAGAGCTTACCTCTTGGAGCTTTGATAATAGTCTTACTTGTCACAAAAGTCACTTATCTTCCTCCAAAAGAATCCAAATGTTCTAAATCCCTAGGCACACCTAGAGAAAGAATTCAAAACAAAACTCAATAAAATGATACAATGCCATGTAATTACACAAGACACACACTTTATTGCTTTCATCTTTACTCACAAAGCTTATGCCAATTATATGTCAACCCACAAGTCAAGACCATAATTCTTAAACTCACATATTAGACCATTTTAGGGTGATTACTAATTCAACAAGCAACGACATGGTTTAATGCTTACATAGGGTCTTAGAATGACATACCCATGCCTCTAAAATACTCATTACGAATTTTAGAACATCCTAATCTACCTAGACCTCATAAGGCCGAAGCCACGTACAAGAAAAGCAAGACGTTCCTCTCGTCGTTTTTCATATAACTCATAGCTTAACATATTCTCGACTTGACTCTTGAGTCATTCAAACACTCACTTTATCAAACATACACTTCTAATATCCTTTTTTTAATTCAAATGAGCACAATCACCAACATTCACATAAGAGCAACCTATGGCAAATGTATAAAGGTGATCAACAATTCATAAAACATAGGGAACATTAAGCTATTGGCTAAAAATTTCTCATATTCTCATAAAATACAACTTATCCCTATTTTGTAAAATTTCAAGAATCTATATCTTGAGTAAATGTTTCTTCCACTGTGGTGTTCCTCCACCACAATGTTACAAGGAATAACTCTATAACATGAAACAATACCAAACAACCATTATTTTTCCATCCAAAGTCACTATTCACGTTGTTACTATTCATCCCAAACCAAGCATTCTCATTTCTTCATGAAAAATTGAAAAGAGTTGGATTTACTTACCACTAAACACCCAAGAATGGAAAGAGGAACGTTCTTCAAGCTTCCATAAACTCCAAACCACACAAAATCTCAAAAATTCAAGAATAGTTTTTGTAACTTTGAGGGGTAGTGATCTCTCTTTACAATGCTTCCCACACGAAAATAAGGGTTGGGCTGTATTCCTCTCAAAATTCTAAGAAGGTTTGGCTTTGGAATGACTCGATTCTGACAAGTGTAGCTCAAGTTATGATTTTCTCAAGTTTTTCTCTCTTCCCCTAATGGCTTCCACAAAAATGAGAAGGAAGATGGTTGATGGTGTCTTATGTTTTTAGTGACCTACTATGCATGTTTGATTCACTTACGCTTATTTAACTAAAGTCAACAACTTACTAAATGACTATTTACCTATTTCACCAAAAGTAACTTTGTAGCGTTCCCAACCAAGGAATGTCGTTCCCCCTTTGGGAACAACTTACTAAACACCATTCCTACCATGGAAACGTCATACTGAATATCGTTCCCACCATGGAAATAACTTACCGAACGTCGTTCCCGCTCCGGGAACGACCAAAATTCATCAAATCAAAATCTAATTTCATTTTTCTGAGCTCATTTACATTCACTTTTATTCCCTAAGGAACAGCGTTAGCAATTCACAATTTGGTTTTTGCACTTTTTTTAACGAAATGAACTGTGAATCACTATTGTGCACGGTTTGCACGCAAAATCGTAAAACTTCTAAATTTATCATTTTTGGTCTAAACATGACTTGTTTGGCATATATTGGACTCTCATATACTTTTCACATCATTTATTCATTTCTGGACTCTACCAGTTGTTTAAACAACGGTATAGAATATCCGGCAAAATCACTATTCATGAGATTTTCGCGAAAAGTGTCAGACTATACAAAATCATATTTTAAACACATATTTGGCATCCAAATCATGAAATTAAATCCCGATAATAAAGATTTACCGGTGAGGGTCATTATATAACTCATCTTGCAACAAGGTACCTTAACCTGTACTACGCAAAAGGTAAATCCTCTTATGCTTCACACACAAGGTAACTCATCTTGTGTGGCACATAAACATACATACATATACATGCATCATATAACAACTCATATCCACATACCATATGAAAGAACCACCTTCCCTTGGAGTTTGGTGGAGCAAATGTGGGGATTAACCCCAAGAATCGAAAGATTACCTGTCAAGCACTATCCTCTAATGCACTCCTTGTATCGAAGGGGTCACAACCATAATCTTTCACAAAATCACAGCCTATTCCAAATATGTGAAGACATTCGGTACATATATACTAGTCTACCACATTTAATTTTCAAGACTACACATACAAGACACCTAACACTTGATTTTTAGTCCAATTTATCAAACTGTTCTAAATGGCAATTTTATAATTTTTCCTTTTACGGGAACCAATTCAAGCATGTTTAACAAATGAACTCACCTACAAATCACCCTCCAACTACTCATACCATTAAATTTTTGAAATTGACATATAGCCAAAAATCATGATTTTCTATACTGAGCTAAATGGTGATTTCTTTTTTGTCTTTCATCAAGAAGCATTCCTAAGCATATTTAACAAAAGAAGCTATATCCAAATTACTCTCTAACTATTCATACCATGACTTACCTCAATGTGAAAATTTCATAAATCATCAACTCAAGCGAATGTGGATTCCAATCAGTGGAAATCGCTCAAAACAACGTTGGGATCAACTCTACAACATGAATATGCCACAAACAACCATCACAATCCATAAAATCCTCACATTTTCGTACAGTATTCATCACAAAACCTAAATTTTTAAAAATTTCATGGAAACAAGAAAAGAGAGGTGATTCCTTACCATAATGTGCCCAAGAATTAAGGGGAAAGCTTACTTTTAAGCTCCCATGGCCTCAAGCACCACCAAGACCTATATTTTCCATAAAATCCAAAATCTTAGGGAAGAAAAACTCTCACTATAGTGAACCCCACATGAAAATATGGGTACCAATGTGTTCCTCTCGAAATTTCTCACAAGTTTGACTTTGGAACCAAGTGATTTGGAGGTCTCTAGCTCTCTCTATGAATTTGGGAATATTTCACTCAAAAATCCATTTTTTTCTCTTCTCTGATGACGTCGCTGGAGAACGAAGAAGAAAAAGGAATAGTGATTGACTTGAGTCACGGAAGTGAGTTCACTATACCAGCAAGTATAAACTTATCTATCTACACACCTTTATTCGTTACTAAACTTTATTACCCAATAAATTAGAATATTTTTCTAATCATGTTTCTATTTTTACTTTCACTTTTTGGGTAACTTTGTTTACCCGTATTTTTACCCTAACACTGTCATTTTTACTCTTTTTCTCCAAAGTTGACTTTAATTCATTTACTTATATGCTAGGGTCATTATAAAGGGACTCACCTACAAATCACCCTCCAACTACTCAAGCCATCAAATTTTTGAAATTGACATATAGCCAAAAGCCATGATTTTCTATAGTGAGCTAAACAATGATTTCTTTTTTTTTCTCTTTCATTAAGAAGCAATCCTAAGCATATTTAACAAAGAAAGCTATATCCAAATCACTCTCTAACTATCCATACCACGACTTACCTCTCCACAAATCTCTAACTCAAACGAATGTGGATTCCAATCCGTGGAAATCGCTCAAAACAACGTTGGGATCAACTCCACAACATGAATATACCACAAACAACCATCACAATCCTCAAAAATTCCCATTTTCGGGTTATTATTCACATAAAAACCTAACATCCATAAAAATATATAAAAACTTGATTAGAGTAGAGATTTTTTACCAAAATTGATACTATGATGAGGGGAGGAGAGTTTTCCAAACTTCCTATGGTTGAAACACCCCAAAATCACTCAAATTCTTCAAAACTCGAAATGGTAGAGGGGTGGTATCTCACTCCACACAACTCCCCATTTGAAAATGATGGTTTGGCTTTGAAGAAGATAAGATTTGACACACTTTTAGCTTTTGAACCAAGTGAATTGGAGGTCTCTAGCTCTCTCTATGTATTTTTTAAATTTTCAATCAAAATCTTCTTCTCTCTCAAGTTCAGCGTCTATTTCGAAGAAGAAGAAGAAGAAGAATAGTGGGTGAGTTTGTCACTTAAGTGTGGTTGTTTACCCAATGGGTATAAACTTATCTATCTCGCTCACTAACTCTCATTCCAACTTTACACATTTGTTTACAATATTTTTGTGGTAATGTTTACAATTTTACTTTTTATTTAAGGAAATTTTGCCTACCCATATTTTTATCCTTTAACTGTCATTTTAACTCATTTTTCTCTAAAGGTGACTTTATTTTTTTTTCTTATACTTTTCCCTCTAATTATTCTTCCGTATTATGATAAAATCATTAATTCATAATTACATAAGAGGATTATTATAAGGGTTATTATAATAGGCACCGTAAGTCCACAAATCCAATAGCATCCCTGACTTGCTAGGATCAAACATGTATCACATGCTAAAGGGGTGCATAAAGAAGTAAAGTAATGGAAAAAAGACAAGCATATCTTCAAAAAATATGGCTGCCCAAATAAAATTGTGGCTTGATTGTGTTCACACACCGAACATCCATAACTAGTACTTGACTGAATATTGATTGAAAATCAAATAGCAAATAATTCAATATTTATCAAAGTTTGTGATATGTTTTAACGATAAATATAACAAATTTCGATATTATAAATTTTTATATGAAAATAATTATGAATAAAGATGAATCACTCGACATCAAAAAACGACAAAAAGCAATATCAACGTGTAACATCCCCGTCTCGAGCCGGTTCAATTAACATACACATGATATAAACAGAAACAGCGGAAGACTTAACTTACGAAAATATGAGCTAACTTTTTCTTTTTCTAACTTAATTCTTACTCGGCGTAAACGAAAATCGGGCAGAGTTTCCTCTATAAATCGGACAACTGGGGATTTTCCAATCCCACTCAGAAGCATATCCTGATAAACAGTTTATACAACATATCAATTCAGAAATACCAGATATCCAAATATAATCAAATACCCATACATGGGCGCATGCATAACATGGCTCCGTGCCACTATATCTAACAACATGCCAGCAAAACGTAAACCTATCTGAATACTACATCATCATATAACGTTCCTGAATACTCAAATGTACATGCATCAAACTGACATACATGTACAAAACATATACAGGCCATATACAAAATAAAGGATCAATGTCATGATCCATCAAAGGCGGAAATACAAAATGACATTAATATACTTCCAAAAAGTAGTAGCCTACGGCCACTCAAAATCCAATCTGTCAACTGCCTCAGCCACGTGTCGCGTCCTTTCCTAGTGAGGACTCACCGGGAATCTGGGCACCTGAAAATATGTCCCCAACGAGGGGTGAGATTACAAATCTCAATAAGCTCCAGGTTTATAGAGAATTCTCCATACCCCTGACTCACTCCTGCATGAAAGTCAGATACAGAGTATACAAATACAACATATAACAGATATCATAACAGAACAGAGCATATATCCATATCATATCAGAGATGTGCGCCGTCATTCCCAAGGGAGGACCCCAAGCGGAAATCAACGCACGTGTTCCCGAGGGAGGACCCCAAAGCGGAACCAGACATATCAGAGGCGTACACCATTAGTCCCGAGGGAGGACCCCAAAGCAGACATCTGGGTACTATACAATCAATGGCCAGAGATTGTTACAGAAATCATATTACAGAAGTCATATCAGAGCAAAACATATCATGTTATCAAATAACTCTATATGAATGCATCTATACAAAGCATCTAAATCACAGTCATACAGTCCAACCATAGTTCACTAACCATGGTGGAGCACTCAAGCAGGAAAAGACTCCTTAAACATAGAGCTTACCTCTTGAAGCTTTACCAATACCCTTACTTGTTGCACAAGTTACTTATATATCTTCAAGAGATTCTGATTCCTTTTTAGTCCCTAGGTACACCTAGAGCAAGAATCCACAAATACCAATTAATAAAATGCCATTATGCCTAGTTTTCACATAAGGCATACATTTTATCGCTTCTTTTCATTTTTTTGCGTTTTTGCCAATCCTATGCCAATACACAAGTCTAGACCTCTTTATAACCGTTGGTGTTCTTTAATTTAATCACCTATTCCCTTAGGAATTTTCAACATAAATCATGCTATTTTTCTTCAAAACTCATCACTTTTATACAATTTATTACAACACATTTTATTTAAAATAAAATGTACAAAATATATCCCTAAGCCACCCTATAGGTCGAATTCCACAATGACAATAGGCAAAAGGGTTCTTTTCTTTTTACTTATTCTTTCTTCACTTAGTTAGTAACTTACACACACATGTATATATTTATATATATACATATCCACAATGTCTAATTAAATTTTAAACATTAAACTCCTCCAATATACATCAAGGTCGAAACATAGGAGCATACTACATAGGATTTTTTCCCACTTTGGCATTCTCACTAATGCACCAAATTTCCACTTATTCCAACATATTAAACCTTCCCAATACATACAATAAATTTTGTACATCATCCCCTAATTATCCTATCAAGGCCGAAATCTAGGGCATCTCACCATGGGATTTTTTTCCAATTTTATACATGTTCACATGCTTATTCCACCTTCCTACACCCAACACATCAACAATCCATCATCAATTCAAATTTTAAACTAATTTATATCTCACTCAAAACATGCTCATAAATTCCAAGACATAAATCACAAAAATAAAACTATAGGATTAGAGGTTTCTCACCTATAGTAGCTATTCCAAGCTCCAAAGAACAAACCCCAAGCTTTGCTCACTCAAAAGCCCCACTTTTCTACAAGCATGAATAGTGTCACGAATTGGGTTTAATGAATAACTCTCTCCACAAGCCAAATCAGCCCAAATGGAGTGGTGGAATGGATTCACTAGCCTTTTTCCTTAAAGATTCATGTATGGCATCATGGCTTTTGGTGAGAATTTGAGTGGAAATGAGAGGAAATAAAAAAAACTAACCTAGGTCCCTTTCTCCATGGAAGCGTCGAGCATCAGTGAGAGAGACGAAAAAGAAAGGAAACAACGCGCAGAAAGAAGGAGAAATAAGGATTTCACCGTGTGTAAAATTTAAGTTACTTTAACTGGGTAAAGGTTTATCTATCTACACACCTCCATTTATTACCAAATTTTACCTAATGGACTAGAATATTTTTCTAGTCATATTTTTAACTTTACTTTCACTTTTCGGGTAACTTTGTTTACCCTCATTTTTATCCCTTAACTGTCATTTTAACTCATTTTTCACTAAGGGTGACTTTATTTCTTTTACTTCTAATTATTCTTCAATATTAAATCCCCAATTACTAGTGAGGGTTATTATATTCACCCCACCTTTTAAGGATTTTGCCCACAAAATCAAATATCAAATATAACATATACCTGACGTCAAACTCAGGGTACCGCTGGAGAATCTCATTCTCCCGCTCCCAAGTAGCGTCCTCAAGAGTCAATCCTTCCCATTATACCTTGATCATGGAAATAGTCCTGTTTCTCAATACTTTTTCATCACGTGCTAGAACCTTCAATGGTCCCACAACAAACTTTAAGTCTTTCCTTACTTCAATATCGTCCTGCTGGACAATGTGGGACGCATCAGGTACATATCTACGAAGTTGACTGATGTGAAAACCACTATGCAGTTTCATAATCTCTCTTACATATAATCGAGCCAACTGCTCTGTAGAGAAACTCATCTTGACTGGAACGAAATATGCAGACTTAATCAATCTGTCTACCACAACTCATATAAAATCAAAACCAGCATGAGTTCTCGGCAATGCTACTACAAAATCCATAGAAATACTAACTCACTTCCATTCCGGAATATTCAAGGGCTGCAATAATCCATAGGGCTACTCATTCTCAAACTTATATTCGTCATTTTATTTCTCCGAACTCATTTTAGTTCACTTTTATTCCCTAAGGAACAGTATTAACAATCCACAGTTGAGTTTCTGCATCGTTTTTAACGAAATGCACTGTGAATTACTAATTGCATCAATCTTATTACTGATAATACCCTTTCCTTTCTAATTGTATATCAGTCTTCTCACTGAAAATATAATTTCATTGAAACCTCAATGCATCAGCCTTTCTACTGATAATATAATTCACAGTTTATTGTACATCAGTCCTTGCACTGATAATACAATTTACAAATTCTACTAACCAGAGAGACTACACTCTATGAATTACACAAGGAATCTCCTTGATACATACCAAATGCAAAACATAACATCATAACTAATACTCTGGTTAACTATTCAAGGGCTTTCCCCAAGAATAGCAAACCGACATGTCTCACATGTCTAGTGTGACTCCCAGGGTCAAGCCATAGGCAATCAACACAAACTGTAGTATGAAAATAACTCCCAGGGTCAAAGCCATAGGCAGTCTACATACCAAAGTCACTGACCAAGATTCTCATAACATACATCATCATAGCATCAAAAATCATATAATATTTATATGAATATGAATGAATGCACATA